>NW_028159929.1:35000-37225 GCF_964263955.1 Coregonus lavaretus | reverse complement strand
GCTGTTCACTCACACATGGGGGTTTTGGGTGCCCATGGCCGGCATGGATGGCTTGGGGGGGACCCCAAGAAGGGGTCCAAGACCCCACAGCCGGATCCATCCACAGGGGGGCGCCACAGGTCACTTTAGGCCGGATTTCACTATGGGGACCCAGGGGAGGCTGTTCACTCACACATGGGGGTTTTGGGTGCCCTTGGTCGGCATGGCTGGCTTGGGGGAGACCCCAAGAAGGGGTCCAAGCACCCACAGCCGAATCCATCCACAGGGGGGCGCCACAGGTCACTTTAGGCCTGATTTCACTGGGGGGACACTGGGGAGGCTGTTCACTCACACATGGGGGTTTTGGGTGCCCTTGGTCGGCATGGCTGGCTTGGGGGAGACCCCAAGAAGGGGTCCAAGCACCCCCACCAAGATCCATCCACAGGGGGGCGCCACAGGTCACTTTAAGCCTGATTTCACTATGGGTACACTGGGGAGGCTGTTCACTCACACATGGGGGTTTTGGGTGCCCATGGTCGGCATGGCTGGCTTGGAGGAGACCCCAAGAAGGGGTCCAAGCACCCCCACCAAGATCCATCCACAGGGGGGCGCCACAGGTCACTTTAAGCCTGATTTCACTATGGGTACCCAGGGGAGGCTGTTCACTCACACATGGGGGTTTTGGGTGCCCATGGCCGGCATGGATGGCTTGGGGGGGACCCCAAGAAGGGGTCCAAGACCCCACAGCCGGATCCATCCACAGGGGGGCGCCACAGGTCACTTTAGGCCGGATTTCACTATGGGGACCCAGGGGAGGCTGTTCACTCACACATGGGGGTTTTGGGTGCCCTTGGTCGGCATGGCTGGCTTGGGGGAGACCCCAAGAAGGGGTCCAAGCACCCACAGCCGAATCCATCCACAGGGGGGCGCCACAGGTCACTTTAGGCCTGATTTCACTGGGGGGACACTGGGGAGGCTGTTCACTCACACATGGGGGTTTTGGGTGCCCTTGGTCGGCATGGCTGGCTTGGGGGAGACCCCAAGAAGGGGTCCAAGCACCCCCACCAAGATCCATCCACAGGGGGGCGCCACAGGTCACTTTAAGCCTGATTTCACTATGGGTACACTGGGGAGGCTGTTCACTCACACATGGGGGTTTTGGGTGCCCATGGTCGGCATGGCTGGCTTGGAGGAGACCCCAAGAAGGGGTCCAAGCACCCCCACCAAGATCCATCCACAGGGGGGCGCCACAGGTCACTTTAAGCCTGATTTCACTATGGGTACCCAGGGGAGGCTGTTCACTCACACATGGGGGTTTTGGGTGCCCATGGCCGGCATGGATGGCTTGGGGGGGACCCCAAGAAGGGGTCCAAGACCCCACAGCCGGATCCATCCACAGGGGGGCGCCACAGGTCACTTTAGGCCGGATTTCACTATGGGGACCCAGGGGAGGCTTTTCACTCACACATGGGGGTTTTGGGTGCCCTTGGTCGGCATGGCTGGCTTGGGGGGGACCCCAAGAAGGGGTCCAAGACCCCACAGCCGGATCCATCCACAGGGGGGCGCCACAGGTCACTTTAGGCCGGATTTCACTATGGGGACCCAGGGGAGGCTTTTCACTCACACATGGGGGTTTTGGGTGCCCTTGGTCGGCATGGCTGGCTTGGGGGGGACCCCAAGAAGGGGTCCAAGCACCCCCACCAAGATCCATCCACAGGGGGGCGCCACAGGTCATTTTCACTAGGAGAACCAGGGGAGGGCTCCTGACTCACACATGGGCATTCTGGGTGCCCATGGCTGGGATGGGTGAGACAGAGTCCAGCCCTCCACACACAAAAGTGACCCAGCAGGCCAGAAGAAAGGGGAGAGAGAGAGAGAGAGAACAAATAATACATGGGCACAGAGCAGCCAGCCTCCATTGGAGCTGCCTGCACAGTGCTGCCCTCCTGTGGGAAAGGTTCACACACACACTCACTCACTCACTCACACAGACACACACAGACAAACCTATTCACTTGGGCCTTCTCCCTCATGCCCTGCTGACATCCATGCAGGCCCACATTGACCTTTGTGACCTCTGGAGCTCCATGCACCTTGTTCTAAACTCCCTGCCTAGTAAAGGGCATCTCCCATGGGCATGAGAGTACAGCTCACTCCCCTGGAGCACCATGCCTCTTTTTAATCACTCTCTCCCTATTAAAACCCTCTCTCCCATGGGCTTGAGAGTACAGCTTACTCCCTTGACC
>NW_028159929.1:10000-22500 GCF_964263955.1 Coregonus lavaretus | reverse complement strand
CTCGATTGGGTTGGTGGTCAGACACCCCATATGGAAACCATCCGGTTGACACCAGGAGAACCAGGGACCGACTCCTGGCTCCCGGAAGGCCGATTTTGATGCACTTTTCTCGGATTGGGTTGGTGGTCAGACACCCCCATATGGAAATCATCCGGTTGACACTATGAGAACCAGGGACCGACTCCTGGCTCCCGGAAGGCCGATTTTGATGCACTTTTCTCGGATTGGGTTGGTGGTCAGACACCCCCATATGGAAACCATCCGGTTGACACTATGAGAACCAGGGACCGACTCCTGGCTCCCGGAAGGCCGATTTTGATGCACTTTTCTCGGATTGGGTTGGTGGTCAGACACCCCCATATGGAAATCATCCGGTTGACACTATGAGAACCAGGGACCGACTCCTGGCTCCCGGAAGGCCGATTTTGATGCACTTTTCTCGGATTGGGTTGGTGGTCAGACACCCCCATATGGAAATCATCCGGTTGACACTATGAGAACCAGGGACCGACTCCTGGCTCCCGGAAGGCCGATTTTGATGCACTTTTCTCGGATTGGGTTGTGGTCAGACACCCCTATATGGAAACCATCCGGTTGACACTATGAGAACCAGGGACAGACTCCTGGCTCCGGAAGGCGATTTTGACTGCACTTTTCTCGGATTGGGTTGGTGGTCAGACACCCCCATATGGAAACCATCCGGTTGACACCAGGAGAACCAGGGACCGACTCCTGGCTCCGGAAGGCCGATTTTGATGCACTTTTTCTCGGATTGGGTTGGGTGGTCAGACACCCCCATATGGAAATCATCCGGTTGACACTATGAGAACAGGGACCGACTCCTGGCTCCCGGAAGGCCGATTTTGATGCACTTTTCTCGGATTGGGTTGGTGGTCAGACACCCCCATATGGAAACCATCCGGTTGACACTATGAGAACCAGGGACCGACTCCTGGCTCCCGGAAGGCCGATTTTGATGCACTTTCTCGGATTGGGTTGGTGGTCAGACACCCCCATATGGAAATCATCGGTTGACACTATGAGAACCAGGGACGACTCCTGGCTCCCGGAAGGCCGATTTTGATGCACTTTTCTCGGATTGGGTTGGTGGTCAGACACCCCCATATGGAAACCATCCGGTTGACACCAGGAGAACCAGGGACCGACTCCTGGCTCCCGGAGAAGGCCGATTTTGATGCACTTTTCTCGGATTGGGTTGGTGGTCAGACACCCCCATATGGAAATCATCCGGTTGACACTATGAGAACCAGGGACGACTCCTGGCTCCCGGAAGGCGATTTTGATGCACTTTTCTCGGATTGGGTTGGTGGTCAGACACCCCCCATATGGAAACATCCGGTTGACACCAGGAGAACCAGGGACCGACTCTGGGCTTCCCGGAAGGCCGATTTTGATGCACTTTTCTCGGATTGGGTTGGTGGTCAGACACCCCCATATGGAAACCATCCGGTTGACACCAGGAGAACCAGGGACCGACTCCTGGCTCCCGGAAGGCCGATTTGATGCACTTTTCTCGGATTGGGTTGGTGGTCAGACACCCCCATATGGAAACCATCCGGTTGACACCAGGAGAACCAGGGACCGACTCCTGGCTCCCGGAAGGCCGATTTTGATGCACTTTTCTCGGATTGGGTTGGTGGTCAGACACCCCCATATGGAAATCATCCGGTTGACAACAGGAGAACCAGGGACCGACTCCTGGCTCCCGGAAGGCCGATTTTGATGCACTTTTCTCGGATTGGGTTGGTGGTCAGACACCCCCATATGGAAACCATCCGGTTGACACTATGAGAACCAGGGACCGACTCCTGGCTCACGGAGGCCGATTTTGATGCACTTTTCTCGGATTGGGGTGGTGGTCAGACACCCCCATATGGATAACCGCCGGCGGACACCCAGGAGAACCAGGGACCGACTCCTGGCTCACGGAGGCCGATTTTGTTGCACTTTTCTCGGATTGGGGTGGTGGTCAGACACCCCCATATGGAAATCATCCGGTTGACACTATGAGAACCAGGGACCGACTCCTGGCTCACGGAGGCCGATTTTGATGCACTTTTCTCGGATTGGGGTGGTGGTCAGACACCCCCATATGGTAAACCGCCGGCGGACACTAGGAGAACCAGGGGAGGGCTCTTACCTCACACATGGGGGTTTTGGGTGCCCTTGGCCGGCTTGGGGGTGACCCCAAGGGGGGGTCCAAGACCCCACACCCGGATCCATCCACAGGGGGGCGCCACAGGTCACTTTTAAGCCTGATTTCACTATGGGTACCCAAGGGGAGGCTGTTCACTCACACATGGGGGTTTTGGGTGCCCTTGGTCGGCATGGCTGGCTTGGGGAGACCCCAAGAAGGGGTCCAAGCACCCACAGCCGAATCATCACAGGGGGGCGCCACAGGTCACTTTAGGCCTGATTTCACTGGGGGGACACTGGGGAGGCTGTTCACTCACACATGGGGGTTTTTGGGTGCCCTTGGTCGGCATGGCTGGCTTGGGGGAGACCCCAAGAAGGGGTCCAAGCACCCCCACCAAGATCCATCCACAGGGGGGCGCCACAGGTCACTTTAAGCCTGATTTCACTATGGGTACACTGGGGAGGCTGTTCACTCACACATGGGGTTTTGGGTGCCCATGGTCGGCATGGCTGGCTTGGAGGAGACCCCAAGAAGGGGTCCAAGCACCCCCACCAAGATCCATCCACAGGGGGGCGCCACAGGTCACTTTAAGCCTGATTTCACTATGGGTACCCAGGGGAGGCTGTTCACTCACACATGGGGGTTTTGGGTGCCCATGGCCGGCATGGATGGCTTGGGGGGGACCCCAAGAAGGGGTCCAAGACCCCACAGCCGGATCCATCCACAGGGGGGCGCCACAGGTCACTTTAGGCCTGATTTCACTATGGGGACCCAGGGGAGGCTGTTCACTCACACATGGGGGTTTTGGGTGCCCTTGGTCGGCATGGCTGGCTTGGGGGAGACCCCAAGAAGGGGTCCAAGCACCCACAGCCGAATCCATCCACAGGGGGGCGCCACAGGTCACTTTAGGCCTGATTTCACTGGTGGGACACTGGGGAGGCTGTTCACTCACACATGGGGGTTTTGGGTGCCCTTGGTCGGCATGGCTGGCTTGGGGGAGACCCCAAGAAGGGGTCCAAGCACCCCCACCAAGATCCATCCACAGGGGGGCGCCACAGGTCACTTTAAGCCTGATTTCACTATGGGTACACTGGGGAGGCTGTTCACTCACACATGGGGGTTTTGGGTGCCCATGGTCGGCATGGCTGGCTTGGAGGAGACCCCAAGAAGGGGTCCAAGCACCCCCACCAAGATCCATCCACAGGGGGGCGCCACAGGTCACTTTAAGCCTGATTTCACTATGGGTACCCAGGGGAGGCTGTTCACTCACACATGGGGGTTTTGGGTGCCCATGGCCGGCATGGATGGCTTGGGGGGGACCCCAAGAAGGGGTCCAAGACCCCACAGCCGGATCCATCCACAGGGGGGCGCCACAGGTCACTTTAGGCCGGATTTCACTATGGGGACCCAGGGGAGGCTGTTCACTCACACATGGGGGTTTTGGGTGCCCTTGGTCGGCATGGCTGGCTTGGGGGAGACCCCAAGAAGGGGTCCAAGCACCCACAGCCGAATCCATCCACAGGGGGGCGCCACAGGTCACTTTAGGCCTGATTTCACTGGGGGGACACTGGGGAGGCTGTTCACTCACACATGGGGGTTTTGGGTGCCCTTTGGTCGGCATGGCTGGCTTGGGGGAGACCCCAAGAAGGGGTCCAAGCACCCCCACCAAGATCCATCCACAGGGGGGCGCCACAGGTCACTTTAAGCCTGATTTCACTATGGGTACACTGGGGAGGCTGTTCACTCACACATGGGGGTTTTGGGTGCCCATGGTCGGCATGGCTGGCTTGGAGGAGACCCCAAGAAGGGGTCCAAGCACCCCCACCAAGATCCATCCACAGGGGGGCGCCACAGGTCACTTTAAGCCTGATTTCACTATGGGTACCCAGGGGAGGCTGTTCACTCACACATGGGGGTTTTGGGTGCCCATGGCCGGCATGGATGGCTTGGGGGGGACCCCAAGAAGGGGTCCAAGACCCCACAGCCGGATCCATCCACAGGGGGGCGCCACAGGTCACTTTAGGCCGGATTTCACTATGGGGACCCAGGGGAGGCTGTTCACTCACACATGGGGGTTTTGGGTGCCCTTGGTCGGCATGGCTGGCTTGGGGGAGACCCCAAGAAGGGGTCCAAGCACCCACAGCCGAATCCATCCACAGGGGGGCGCCACAGGTCACTTTAGGCCTGATTTCACTGGGGGGACACTGGGGAGGCTGTTCACTCACACATGGGGGTTTTGGGTGCCCTTGGTCGGCATGGCTGGCTTGGGGGAGACCCCAAGAAGGGGTCCAAGCACCCCCACCAAGATCCATCCACAGGGGGGCGCCACAGGTCACTTTAAGCCTGATTTCACTATGGGTACACTGGGGAGGCTGTTCACTCACACATGGGGGTTTTGGGTGCCCATGGTCGGCATGGCTGGCTTGGAGGAGACCCCAAGAAGGGGTCCAAGCACCCCCACCAAGATCCATCCACAGGGGGGCGCCACAGGTCACTTTAAGCCTGATTTCACTATGGGTACCCAGGGGAGGCTGTTCACTCACACATGGGGGTTTTGGGTGCCCATGGCCGGCATGGATGGCTTGGGGGGGACCCCAAGAAGGGGTCCAAGACCCCACAGCCGGATCCATCCACAGGGGGGCGCCACAGGTCACTTTAGGCCGGATTTCACTATGGGGACCCAGGGGAGGCTGTTCACTCACACATGGGGGTTTTGGGTGCCCTTGGTCGGCATGGCTGGCTTGGGGGAGACCCCAAGAAGGGGTCCAAGCACCCACAGCCGAATCCATCCACAGGGGGGCGCCACAGGTCACTTTAGGCCTGATTTCACTGGGGGGACACTGGGGAGGCTGTTCACTCACACATGGGGGTTTTGGGTGCCCTTGGTCGGCATGGCTGGCTTGGGGGAGACCCCAAGAAGGGGTCCAAGCACCCCCACCAAGATCCATCCACAGGGGGGCGCCACAGGTCACTTTAAGCCTGATTTCACTATGGGTACACTGGGGAGGCTGTTCACTCACACATGGGGGTTTTGGGTGCCCATGGTCGGCATGGCTGGCTTGGAGGAGACCCCAAGAAGGGGTCCAAGCACCCCCACCAAGATCCATCCACAGGGGGGCGCCACAGGTCACTTTAAGCCTGATTTCACTATGGGTACCCAGGGGAGGCTGTTCACTCACACATGGGGGTTTTGGGTGCCCATGGCCGGCATGGATGGCTTGGGGGGGACCCCAAGAAGGGGTCCAAGACCCCACAGCCGGATCCATCCACAGGGGGGCGCCACAGGTCACTTTAGGCCGGATTTCACTATGGGGACCCAGGGGAGGCTGTTCACTCACACATGGGGGTTTTGGGTGCCCTTGGTCGGCATGGCTGGCTTGGGGGAGACCCCAAGAAGGGGTCCAAGCACCCACAGCCGAATCCATCCACAGGGGGGCGCCACAGGTCACTTTAGGCCTGATTTCACTGGGGGGACACTGGGGAGGCTGTTCACTCACACATGGGGGTTTTGGGTGCCCTTGGTCGGCATGGCTGGCTTGGGGGAGACCCCAAGAAGGGGTCCAAGCACCCCCACCAAGATCCATCCACAGGGGGGCGCCACAGGTCACTTTAAGCCTGATTTCACTATGGGTACACTGGGGAGGCTGTTCACTCACACATGGGGGTTTTGGGTGCCCATGGTCGGCATGGCTGGCTTGGAGGAGACCCCAAGAAGGGGTCCAAGCACCCCCACCAAGATCCATCCACAGGGGGGCGCCACAGGTCACTTTAAGCCTGATTTCACTATGGGTACCCAGGGGAGGCTGTTCACTCACACATGGGGGTTTTGGGTGCCCATGGCCGGCATGGATGGCTTGGGGGGGACCCCAAGAAGGGGTCCAAGACCCCACAGCCGGATCCATCCACAGGGGGGCGCCACAGGTCACTTTAGGCCGGATTTCACTATGGGGACCCAGGGGAGGCTGTTCACTCACACATGGGGGTTTTGGGTGCCCTTGGTCGGCATGGCTGGCTTGGGGGAGACCCCAAGAAGGGGTCCAAGCACCCACAGCCGAATCCATCCACAGGGGGGCGCCACAGGTCACTTTAGGCCTGATTTCACTGGGGGGACACTGGGGAGGCTGTTCACTCACACATGGGGGTTTTGGGTGCCCTTGGTCGGCATGGCTGGCTTGGGGGAGACCCCAAGAAGGGGTCCAAGCACCCCCACCAAGATCCATCCACAGGGGGGCGCCACAGGTCACTTTAAGCCTGATTTCACTATGGGTACACTGGGGAGGCTGTTCACTCACACATGGGGGTTTTGGGTGCCCATGGTCGGCATGGCTGGCTTGGAGGAGACCCCAAGAAGGGGTCCAAGCACCCCCACCAAGATCCATCCACAGGGGGGCGCCACAGGTCACTTTAAGCCTGATTTCACTATGGGTACCCAGGGGAGGCTGTTCACTCACACATGGGGGTTTTGGGTGCCCATGGCCGGCATGGATGGCTTGGGGGGGACCCCAAGAAGGGGTCCAAGACCCCACAGCCGGATCCATCCACAGGGGGGCGCCACAGGTCACTTTAGGCCGGATTTCACTATGGGGACCCAGGGGAGGCTGTTCACTCACACATGGGGGTTTTGGGTGCCCTTGGTCGGCATGGCTGGCTTGGGGGAGACCCCAAGAAGGGGTCCAAGCACCCACAGCCGAATCCATCCACAGGGGGGCGCCACAGGTCACTTTAGGCCTGATTTCACTGGGGGGACACTGGGGAGGCTGTTCACTCACACATGGGGGTTTTGGGTGCCCTTGGTCGGCATGGCTGGCTTGGGGGAGACCCCAAGAAGGGGTCCAAGCACCCCCACCAAGATCCATCCACAGGGGGGCGCCACAGGTCACTTTAAGCCTGATTTCACTATGGGTACACTGGGGAGGCTGTTCACTCACACATGGGGGTTTTGGGTGCCCATGGTCGGCATGGCTGGCTTGGAGGAGACCCCAAGAAGGGGTCCAAGCACCCCCACCAAGATCCATCCACAGGGGGGCGCCACAGGTCACTTTAAGCCTGATTTCACTATGGGTACCCAGGGGAGGCTGTTCACTCACACATGGGGGTTTTGGGTGCCCATGGCCGGCATGGATGGCTTGGGGGGGACCCCAAGAAGGGGTCCAAGACCCCACAGCCGGATCCATCCACAGGGGGGCGCCACAGGTCACTTTAGGCCGGATTTCACTATGGGGACCCAGGGGAGGCTGTTCACTCACACATGGGGGTTTTGGGTGCCCTTGGTCGGCATGGCTGGCTTGGGGGAGACCCCAAGAAGGGGTCCAAGCACCCACAGCCGAATCCATCCACAGGGGGGCGCCACAGGTCACTTTAGGCCTGATTTCACTGGGGGGACACTGGGGAGGCTGTTCACTCACACATGGGGGTTTTGGGTGCCCTTGGTCGGCATGGCTGGCTTGGGGGAGACCCCAAGAAGGGGTCCAAGCACCCCCACCAAGATCCATCCACAGGGGGGCGCCACAGGTCACTTTAAGCCTGATTTCACTATGGGTACACTGGGGAGGCTGTTCACTCACACATGGGGGTTTTGGGTGCCCATGGTCGGCATGGCTGGCTTGGAGGAGACCCCAAGAAGGGGTCCAAGCACCCCCACCAAGATCCATCCACAGGGGGGCGCCACAGGTCACTTTAAGCCTGATTTCACTATGGGTACCCAGGGGAGGCTGTTCACTCACACATGGGGGTTTTGGGTGCCCATGGCCGGCATGGATGGCTTGGGGGGGACCCCAAGAAGGGGTCCAAGACCCCACAGCCGGATCCATCCACAGGGGGGCGCCACAGGTCACTTTAGGCCGGATTTCACTATGGGGACCCAGGGGAGGCTTTTCACTCACACATGGGGGTTTTGGGTGCCCTTGGTCGGCATGGCTGGCTTGGGGGGGACCCCAAGAAGGGGTCCAAGACCCCACAGCCGGATCCATCCACAGGGGGGCGCCACAGGTCACTTTAGGCCGGATTTCACTATGGGGACCCAGGGGAGGCTTTTCACTCACACATGGGGGTTTTGGGTGCCCTTGGTCGGCATGGCTGGCTTGGGGGGGACCCCAAGAAGGGGTCCAAGCACCCCCACCAAGATCCATCCACAGGGGGGCGCCACAGGTCATTTTCACTAGGAGAACCAGGGGAGGGCTCCTGACTCACACATGGGCATTCTGGGTGCCCATGGGTGCCCATGGTCGGCATGGCTGGCTTGGAGGAGACCCCAAGAAGGGGTCCAAGCACCCCCACCAAGATCCATCCACAGGGGGGCGCCACAGGTCACTTTAAGCCTGATTTCACTATGGGTACCCAGGGGAGGCTGTTCACTCACACATGGGGGTTTTGGGTGCCCATGGCCGGCATGGATGGCTTGGGGGGGACCCCAAGAAGGGGTCCAAGACCCCACAGCCGGATCCATCCACAGGGGGGCGCCACAGGTCACTTTAGGCCGGATTTCACTATGGGGACCCAGGGGAGGCTGTTCACTCACACATGGGGGTTTTGGGTGCCCTTGGTCGGCATGGCTGGCTTGGGGGAGACCCCAAGAAGGGGTCCAAGCACCCACAGCCGAATCCATCCACAGGGGGGCGCCACAGGTCACTTTAGGCCTGATTTCACTGGGGGGACACTGGGGAGGCTGTTCACTCACACATGGGGGTTTTGGGTGCCCTTGGTCGGCATGGCTGGCTTGGGGGAGACCCCAAGAAGGGGTCCAAGCACCCCCACCAAGATCCATCCACAGGGGGGCGCCACAGGTCACTTTAAGCCTGATTTCACTATGGGTACACTGGGGAGGCTGTTCACTCACACATGGGGGTTTTGGGTGCCCTTGGTCGGCATGGCTGGCTTGGGGGGGACCCCAAGAAGGGGTCCAAGCACCCCCACCAAGATCCATCCACAGGGGGGCGCCACAGGTCATTTTCACTAGGAGAACCAGGGGAGGGCTCCTGACTCACACATGGGCATTCTGGGTGCCCATGGCTGGGATGGGTGAGACAGAGTCCAGCCCTCCACACACAAAAGTGACCCAGCAGGCCAGAAGAAAGGGGAGAGAGAGAGAGAGAGAACAAATAATACATGGGCACAGAGCAGCCAGCCTCCATTGGAGCTGCCTGCACAGTGCTGCCCTCCTGTGGGAAAGGTTCACACACACACTCACTCACTCACTCACACAGACACACACAGACAAACCTATTCACTTGGGCCTTCTCCCTCATGCCCTGCTGACATCCATGCAGGCCCACATTGACCTTTGTGACCTCTGGAGCTCCATGCACCTTGTTCTAAACTCCCTGCCTAGTAAAGGGCATCTCCCATGGGCATGAGAGTACAGCTCACTCCCCTGGAGCACCATGCCTCTTTTTAATCACTCTCTCCCTATTAAAACCCTCTCTCCCATGGGCTTGAGAGTACAGCTTACTCCCTTGACCTCCAGAGGTATAGGAGGCCAAAAAAAAAGGGGGACAGAGCAGACAGCCCCCAAAGGGGATGCCTGCTCTGCCCCCCTATGAGACAGGTTCACTCACTCACACAGACACACCTATTCACTTGGGCCTTCTCCCTCATGCCCTGCTGACATCCATGCAGGCCCACATTGACCTTTGTGACCTCTGGAGCTCCATGCCTCTTTTTAAACTCTCTCTTCCCATTAAAAGCCTCTCTCACATGGGCTTGAGAGTACAGCTTACTCCCTTGACCTCCAGAGGTATAGGAGGCCAAAAAAAAAGGGGGACAGAGCAGACAGCCCCCAAAGGGGATGCCTGCTCTGCCCCCCTATGAGACAGGTTCACTCACTCACACAGACACACCTATTCACTTGGGCCTTCTCTCTGTGGCCCTGCTGACAGCCATGCAGGCCCACATTGACCTTTGTGACCTCTGGAGCTCATTGCCTCCATCTCTACACTCCATGCCCAGTGAAACCCTCTCTCACTCGGCCTGAGACTGCAGCTCACTCCCTGGATGGCCTGGGCTCCAGAACCACGACCACCAAGCCCACACTCCCTGCCCACTCAAACCCTCTCTCACTCGGCCTCAGACTGCAGCTCACTCCCTGGATGGCCTGGGCTCCAGAACCACGACCACCAAGCCCACACTCCCTGCCCACTCAAACCCTCTCTCACTCGGCCTCAGACTGCAGCTCACTCCCTGGATGGCCTGGGCTCCAGAACCACGACCACCAAGCCCACACTCCCTGCCCGCTCAAACCATCTCTCACTCGGACTGAGACTGCAGCTCACTGCATGGGCGTCCCCGACCTCCATGCCTCCAGGCCCACACTCCGTGTCCGCTCAAACCATCTCTCACTCGGACTGAGACTGCAGCTCACTGCATGGGCGTCCCCGACCTCCATGCCTCCAGGCCCACACTCCGTGTCCGCTCAAACCATCTCTCACTCGGACTGAGACTGCAGCTCACTGCATGGGCGTCCCCGACCTCCATGCCTCCAGGCCCACACTCTGTGTCCGCTCAAACCATCTCTCACTCGGACTGAGACTGCAGCTCACTGCATGGGCGTCCCCGACCTCCATGCCTCCAGGCCCACACTCCGTGTCCGCTCAAACCATCTCTCACTCGGACTGAGACTGCAGCTCACTGCATGGGCGTCCCCGACCTCCATGCCTCCAGGCCCACACTCCGTGTCCGCTCAAACCATCTCTCACTCGGACTGAGACTGCAGCTCACTGCATGGGCGTCCCCGACCTCCATGCCTCCAGGCCCACACTCTGTGTCCGCTCAAACCATCTCTCACTCGGACTGAGACTGCAGCTCACTGCATGGGCCTCCCCGACCTCCATGCCTCCAGGCCCACACTCCGTGTCCGCTCAAACCATCTCTCACTCGGACTGAGACTGCAGCTCACTGCATGGGCGTCCCCGACCTCCATGCCTCCAGGCCCACACTCCGTGTCCGCTCAAACCATCTCTCACTCGGACTGAGACTGCAGCTCACTGCATGGGCGTCCCCGACCTCCATGCCTCCAGGCCCACACTCTGTGTCCGCTCAAACCATCTCTCACTCGGACTGAGACTGCAGCTCACTGCATGGGCCTCCCCGACCTCCATGCCTCCAGGCCCACACTCTGTGTCCGCTCAAACCATCTCTCACTCGGACTGAGACTGCAGCTCACTGCATGGGCCTCCCCGACCTCCATGCCTCCAGGCCCACACTCCGTGTCCGCTCAAACCATCTCTCACTCGGACTGAGACTGCAGCTCACTGCATGGGCGTCCCCGACCTCCATGCCTCCAGGCCCACACTCCGTGTCCGCTCAAACCATCTCTCACTCGGACTGAGACTGCAGCTCACTCCCTCGACCTCCATGCCTCTCCGACCTCCATGCCTCCAGGCCCACACTCCATGCCCGCTCAAACCATCTCTCACTCGGCCTGAGACTGCAGCTCACTCCCTGGGTGGCCTGGGCTCCAGAACCACGACCACCAAGCCCACACTCCCTGCCCGCTCAAACCATCTCTCACTCGGACTGAGACTGCAGCTCACTCCCTGGATGGCCTGGGCTCCAGAACCACGACCACCAAGCCCACACTCCCTGCCCGCTCAAACCATCTCTCACTCGGACTGAGACTGCAGCTCACTGCATGGGCGTCCCCGACCTCCATGCCTCCAGGCCCACACTCCGTGTCCGCTCAAACCATCTCTCACTCGGACTGAGACTGCAGCTCACTGCATGGGCGTCCCCGACCTCCATGCCTCCAGGCCCACACTCCGTGTCCGCTCAAACCATCTCTCACTCGGACTGAGACTGCAGCTCACTGCATGGGCGTCCCCGACCTCCATGCCTCCAGGCCCACACTCTGTGTCCGCTCAAACCATCTCTCACTCGGACTGAGACTGCAGCTCACTGCATGGGCGTCCCCGACCTCCATGCCTCCAGGCCCACACTCCGTGTCCGCTCAAACCATCTCTCACTCGGACTGAGACTGCAGCTCACTGCATGGGCGTCCCCGACCTCCATGCCTCCAGGCCCACACTCCGTGTCCGCTCAAACCATCTCTCACTCGGACTGAGACTGCAGCTCACTGCATGGGCGTCCCCGACCTCCATGCCTCCAGGCCCACACTCTGTGTCCGCTCAAACCATCTCTCACTCGGACTGAGACTGCAGCTCACTGCATGGGCCTCCCCGACCTCCATGCCTCCAGGCCCACACTCCGTGTCCGCTCAAACCATCTCTCACTCGGACTGAGACTGCAGCTCACTGCATGGGCCTCCCCGACCTCCATGCCTCCAGGCCCACACTCTGTGTCCGCTCAAACCATCTCTCACTCGGACTGAGACTGCAGCTCACTGCATGGG
>NW_028159930.1:77500-83308 GCF_964263955.1 Coregonus lavaretus | reverse complement strand
AAAAGGCTGAATCTACACTGGAACTGCTTACCTAGAATACAGTGAATGTTCCCGAGTGGCCGAGTTAGTTCTGACTTACATCTGCTTGAAAATCTATGGCAAGACCTGAAAATGGTTGTCTAGCAATGATCAACAACCAATTTGACAGAGCTTGAAGACATTTTAAAATAATAAAAATGGGAAAATTTTGCACAATCCTGGTGTTGAAAGCTCTTAGACTTACCCAGAAAGACTCACAGCTGTAATCGCTGCCAAATGTGCTTCTACAAAGTACTGACTCGGGGATGTGAATATTTGTCTAATCAAGATATATTAGTTGTATTTTTATTTATTTTCACAAATGTTAGAATTTTTGACAGAGTATTTTGTGTAGATCGTTGACATAAAATTACAATTAAATCAATTTTAATCCCACTTTGTAACAACAAAATATGGAAAAAGTCAAGGGGTGTGAATACTTTCAGAAGGCACTGTAGCTACAAAGAGAAGACCATTAGGACAATTCAAGTTGCTTTAGCAATGGGCGGTCTACGGCCCGTGACGTGAACGGGAAAAAGTGGTGAGGGAGGAGCGTCCTTCTCAAATCGAAACAGTAATCTGCGCCATTTGGTAACGTTGCCAACAAGGCAGCATGGTGCATCGTCCAGAAACACAACAACAACAACATCTCTTTTACATGAAATATATCATGTTTGAATTTTCTAACTAGTTTTCATTGGGAAGGCATGTAAAGCGTTTTTATCAAAAGCAAATCACTTTTGCATGTGAAAACACAGAATCCTACTCGTTACGCCACGCGCTTAATTACGTCACTTTTGTTTTGAGCAGACTTCACCGTGGGCTTTGCATGGGGCACCTGGCTCATACCCGGAAGGCAGCGCGGTTCCAAAACGAATGCAATCGACTTTCACCCGGTGCAAAACACGCCTGCCCCGAATCCCCTCAGTGGCAAATATGAGTCATATGAGGAAATCAGTCAATTGAAATAAATTCATTAGGCCCTAATCTATGGATTTCACATGACTGAGAATACAGATATGAATCTGTTGGTCACAGATACCTTAAAAACAAATGGGCCCCAGGACCTCGTCACCGTATTTTTTTGTGCATTGAAATTGCTATCGATACAATTTAATTGTGTTCGTTGTCCGTAGCTTATGTCTGCCCATACCATAACCCCACCGCCACCATGGGGCACTCTGTTCACAACATTGATGTCAGCAAACAGCTCACCCACACAACGCCATAGACTTGGTCTGCGGTTGTGAGGTCGTTTGGGGATGGTGCTTTTATGGCGATGTGGCGCTGTCTATTGCTCCGTTCAGATTTGGGAATTATTGATGGCATAATATAATATAATAATAATAATAATAATAATAATAATAATAATATGCCATTTAGCAGACGCTTTTATCCAAAGCGACTTACAGTCATGTGTGCATACATTTTTACGTATGGGTGGTCCCGGGAATCGAACCCACTACCCTGGCGTTACAAGCGCCATGCTCTACCAATTGAGCTACAGAGGACCACATCATGGCAAAGAAACCCCTCTTGACTGTAACCAGTTGTGCGACGGTGTATGGAAACTGTATGTTACTGTTAGTTTTGCTGATGATTGCATCTAATTACATTGGCTCATCGAGGGCTGTGAGATGCCGGTCGGCAAGCTCCTGTTGAAAAAAAAACCTGAGGGTGGGTAGCACTTGGATGTGCAACGGAATGGCATGCGTTTGCCTTTTAAAAGTAGGTCTTAAATCTTTGCATTGGAAAACGATATCTGATGAGCCAATCTGTACTTTCTGCAAAAAAAAAAAGTCCCACCTGTCTCTAAAAACGCACTCTCCGCAAAATGCAGCATGTGCGAAATCTTCCAACAAAGCAAGATCAGCCATCTCTCATTGGATTTCCATTATCTCAGTCTTTTATAGTATTTACACAATGGTTCACACGTGCCTCTAATTTAACAATTGACTGTACTTGTTTTTTTTAACATCTTTCTTGTACTTTTACCCCTTTTTCGTGGGGTAAATTTGTAGTTACAGTCTTGTCCCATCGCTGCAACTCCCCTATGGACTCGGGAGAGGCGAAGGTCGAGAGCCATGTGTCCTCCGAAACAAGAGCTTGCCAAGCCGCACTGCTTCTTGACACACCGCTTGCTGAACCCGGAAGCCCGCCGCACCAACGTGTCGGAGGAAACACTACCCAGCTGGTGACCGAAGTCAGCTTGCACTGCGCCCGGCCCGCCACAAGGAGTCACTAGAGCGCGACGGGACAAGGAAATCCCAGCCGGCCAAACCCTCCCCTAACCAGGACGATGCTGGGCCAATTGTGCGCCGCCTCATGGGTTCTCCCGGTCACGGCCGGCTGGGATTGAACACGGATCTGTTTTCCCCCGTTCTACGCTTGACAAGCAGTTCCCTTATTCCACCGCTTGGCACTGTGCTACGCATGGTCATGGCTGGGCCTAAATGTACGCACACTCTCAAGCAAACTTTTCATATCGATCAATTTCACACTTTGCGTGGAAATGATCCCACGCATGGTTTACTCAGATCTGTGCCTACGCATGATTGATAAATGAGGCCCCAGGTGTGTTGAATTTAGGCAATCACTGACCTGATCAATTAACTCAGTTGGTCAGGTGTTGTGCTTAGTTGGAACAAAATCCTGCAGTACCTGCGGCGCTCCAGGAACAGGGTTGCCTACCCCTGGTCTACGCAATATGGTGGAATTGAAGGACTAGGTCTAGGTATAGTCATCAGGTCTAGGTATAGTCATCAGGTCTAGGTATAACCATCAGGTCTAGGTATAACCATCAGGTCTAGGTATAACCATCAGGTCTAGGTATAGTCATCAGGTCTAGGTATAACCATCAGGTCTAGGTCTAACCATCAGGTCTAGGTCTAACCATCAGGTCTAGGTATAGCCATCAGGTCTAGGTATAGCCATCAGGTCTAGGTATAACCATCAGGTCTAGGTATAACCATCAGGTCTAGGTATAGTCATCAGGTCTAGGTATAACCATCAGGTCTAGGTATAACCATCAGGTCTAGGTATAACCATCAGGTCTAGGTATAACCATCAGGTCTAGGTATAACCATCAGGTCTAGGTATAGTCATCAGGTCTAGGTATAACCATCAGGTCTAGGTATAACCATCAGGTCTAGGTATAACCATCAGGTATAGGTATAGCCATCAGGTCTAGGTCTAAGTTGTAGTACAGTCCTGTACCTCCACAGCAGCCTGCAGAATGGCCATGTGACCACCAGGTGGCGATGTTGTCAGTCTCCTCAGTTCCTCCACTGCTGGACACAGAGCATCCAACTGGACAAGAGAGAGTTTAGACAATTTCACAAAAATACACACATACAGTTACATAGCAGCATATTCCCCCCCCCCCCCCCCCCCCTCTTTTTAGCATATTCTTGGGGTGTTTCCACATTTGGTCCCTTTCAGCCAATATCTGTGAACTCAGTGCAGTTCGCTTCATGTTTTGTGCAGTGTGAACGCTCCAAAGGAACTCACACCTCTCAAAAGAGCCCCCGAAGCAAACCGAACTGAGACCATCTCGAGACGTCTGCAACACCGTTTCCCCTGTCATAACCCCTCACACTAGACTACTGCCATAACCCCTCACACTAGACTACTGCCATAACCCCTCCCACTAGACTACTGCCATAACCCCTCCCACTAGACTACTGCCATAACCCGTCACACTAGACTACTGCCATAACCCCTCCCACTAGACTACTGCCATAACCCCTCACACTAGACTACTGCCATAACCCCTCACACTAGACTACTGCCATAACCCCTCACACTAGACTACTGCCATAACCCCTCACACTAGACTACTGCCATAACCCCTCACACTAGACTACTGCCATAACCCCCCACACTAGACTGCTGCAACACTGTTTCCCCTGACATAACCCCTCACACTAGACTACTGCCATAACCCCTCACACTAGACTACTGCCATAACCCCTCACACTAGACTACTGCCATAACCCCTCACACTAGACTACTGCCATAACCCCCCACACTAGACTACTGCCATAACCCCTCCCACTAGACTACTGCCATAACCCCTCACACTAGACTACTGCCATAACCCCTCACACTAGACTACTGCCATAACCCCTCCCACTAGACTACTGCCATAACCCCTCACACTAGACTACTGCTATAACCCCTCACACTAGACTACTGCCATAACCCCTCACACTAGACTACTGCCATAACCCCTCACACTAGACTACTGCCATAACCCCTCACACTAGACTACTGCCATAACCCCTCACACTAGACTACTGCTACACTGTTTCCCCTGCCATAACCCCTCCCACTAGACTACTGCCATAACCCCTCCCACTAGACTACTGCCATAACCCCTCCCACTAGACTACTGCCATAACCCCTCACACTAGACTACTGCCATAACCCCTCCCACTAGACTACTGCCATAACCCCTCACACTAGACTACTGCCATAACCCCTCACACTAGACTACTGCCATAACCCCTCACACTAGACTACTGCCATAACCCCTCACACTAGACTACTGCCATAACCCCTCACACTAGACTACTGCCATAACCCCTCCCACTAGACTACTGCCATAACCCCTCACACTAGACTACTGCCATAACCCCTCACATTGGTGCCACAAAAGAGAGCAGATGATGATGTGCAGGTTCACGTAAAAAAAAAACGTGTGCTGTTTTTTTAAATATTGATTAGTGATTGTCAAGGATGCACAGAAATTCCAAAATATGTGTGGAGTTTTTTAGTTCCGATTATTTGTTCGCAATGTGTGATCTGTAGACTAGGAGAGCTTCATGAGCTGTTTATTTGATTGTGGGGTTTGAATTGTGTGAGAAGACAATATATTTGGTGAGAATCACATAGAATAGATGTTGTACCCTCTTAAATGTGGCAGTATCCTACCAAGGGTGGACAATTTTCAATTACGCATTATTTATTCTGCAGTTATTCTATAGCTATTTATTCTGTTATCGATAATATTGACATGTTAATAGTATCTTCTGATTACAATTATTATGCCTCATATTTTAACTACATGCAACCTATTCGCTTCCAAAATGTAAGTAGGTATATGGTATATATAACTGTCCGATAACACATTCTGATGTGCCTTGTAAAAGTATTCACCCCCTTGGCGTTTTTCCTATTTTGTTGCATTACAACCTGTAATTTAAATTGATTTTTATTTGGATTTCATGTAATGGACATACACAAAATAGTCCAAATTGGAGAAGTTTCAAAGAATTCTACAAAATAAATAACGGAAAAGTGGTGCGTGCATATGTATTCACCCCCTTTGCTATGAAGCCCCTAAATAAGATCTGGTGCAACCAATTACCTTCAGAAGTCACATAATTAGTTAAATAAAGTCCACCTGTGTGCAATCTAAGTGTCACATGATCTGTCACATGATCTCAGTATGTATACACCTGTTCTGAAAGGCCCCAGAGTCTGCAACACCACTAAACAAGGGGCACCACCAGGCAAGCGGCACCATGAAGACCAAGGAGCTCTCCAAACAGGTCAGGGACAAAGTTGTGGAGAAGTCCCGATCAGGGTTGGGTTATAAAAAAATATCTGAAACTTTTAACATCCCACGGAGCACCATTAAATCTATTATTAAAAAATTGAAAGAATATGGCACCACAACAAACCTGCCAAGAGAGGGCCGCCCACCAAAACTCACGGACCAGGCAAGGAGGGCATTAATCAGAGGCAACAAAGAGACCAAAGATAACCCTGAAGGAGCTGCAAAGC
>NW_028159930.1:0-72500 GCF_964263955.1 Coregonus lavaretus | reverse complement strand
TTCTCACCAAACCAGTGTTACAAGGTGACTGTGTGTGTTCTCACCAAACCAGTGTTAGAAGGTGACTGTGTGTGTTCTCACCAAACCAGTGTTACAAGGTGACTGTGTGTGTTCTCACCAAACCAGTGTTACAAGGTGACTGTGTGTGTTCTCACCAAACCAGTGTTACAAGGTGACTGTGTGTGTTCTCACCAAACCAGTGTTACAAGGTGACTGTGTGTGTTCTCACCAAACCAGTGTTAGAAGGTGACTGTGTGTGTTCTCACCAAACCAGTGTTACAAGGTGACTGTGTGTGTTCTCACCAAACCAGTGTTACAAGGTGACTGTGTGTGTTCTCAACAAACCAGTGTTACAAGGTGACTGTGTGTGTTCTCACCAAACCAGTGTTACAAGGTGACTGTGTGTGTTCTCACCAAACCAGTGTTACAAGGTGACTGTGTGTGTTCTCACCAAACCAGTGGTACAAGGTGACTGTGTGTGTTCTCACCAAACCAGTGTTACAAGGTGACTGTGTGTGTTCTCACCAAACCAGTGTTACAAGGTGACTGTGTGTGTTCTCACCAAACCAGTGTTACAAGGTGACTGTGTGTGTTCTCAACAAACCAGTGTTACAAGGTGACTGTGTGTGTTCTCAACAAACCAGTGTTACAAGGTGACTGTGTGTGTTCTCAACAAACCAGTGTTACAAGGTGACTGTGTGTGTTCTCACCAAACCAGTGTTACAAGGTGACTGTGTGTGTTCTCACCAAACCAGTGTTACAAGGTGACTGTGTGTGTTCTCACCAAACCAGTGTTACAAGGTGACTGTGTGTGTTCTCACCAAACCAGTGTTACAAGGTGACTGTGTGTGTTCTCACCAAACCAGTGTTACAAGGTGACTGTGTGTGTTCTCACCAAACCAGTGTTACAAGGTGACTGTGTGTGTTCTCACCAAACCAGTGTTACAAGGTGACTGTGTGTGTTCTCACCAAACCAGTGTTACAAGGTGACTGTGTGTGTTCTCACCAAACCAGTGGTACAAGGTGACTGTGTGTGTTCTCACCAAACCAGTGGTACAAGGTGACTGTGTGTGTTCTCACCAAACCAGTGTTACAAGGTGACTGTGTGTGTTCTCACCAAACCAGTGTTACAAGGTGACTGTGTGTGTTCTCACCAAACCAGTGTTACAAGGTGACTGTGTGTGTTCTCACCAAACCAGTGTTACAAGGTGACTGTGTGTGTTCTCACCAAACCAGTGTTACAAGGTGACTGTGTGTGTTCTCACCAAACCAGTGGTACAAGGTGACTGTGTGTGTTCTCACCAAACCAGTGTTACAAGGTGACTGTGTGTGTTCTCACCAAACCAGTGTTACAAGGTGACTGTGTGTGTTCTCACCAAACCAGTGTTACAAGGTGACTGTGTGTGTTCTCACCAAACCAGTGTTACAAGGTGACTGTGTGTGTTCTCACCAAACCAGTGTTACAAGGTGACTGTGTGTGTTCTCACCAAACCAGTGTTACAAGGTGACTGTGTGTGTTCTCACCAAACCAGTGTTACAAGGTGACTGTGTGTTCTCACCAAACAGTCGGAGTATCTCCTGGTCTGCTCTCATCAGTGACAGAGACACTCCGGCCATCTCCAGTGATGTCATAAATGACCCCGACATCGCCCGGGCAACCCGCACCCCACGACCCTCTGTAACCATGGCAAAAAAATAAATAAAAAATTCAAAGAGAGATTCCACAGAGAATGTAAACAAGGTGCCCCCAATAACGATGTGAGGTTAACAATGAGCTTTTCATAATGCAATAAAATACAATATTATGCATCGTTATTCACACAGTTTGTCAGTTAGTGTCTTACCCAGGTAGTGTATGGCAGAACTAGTAACAACAGCTATCTCTAGACAAGACAGCGCTCCAAGGTTGTTGACACACAGAACCACACTGTCACCTGTACCGGAGAGAGGGAGGGTACACGGTTAAAAGGAGGGTACACGGTTAAAAGGAGGGTACACGGTTAAAAGGAGGGTACATGGTTAAAATGAGGGTACATGGTTAAAAGGAGGGTACATGGTTAAAAGGAGGGTACATGGTTAAAAGGAGGGTACACGGTTAAAAGGAGGGTACACGGTTAAAAGGAGGGTCCATGGTTAAAAGGAGGGTACACGGTTAAAAGGAGGGTACATGGTTAAAAGGAGGGTACATGGTTAAAAGGAGGGTACACGGTTAAAAGGAGGGTACATGGTTAAAAGGAGGGTACACGGTTAAAAGGAGGGTACACGGTTAAAAGGAGGGTACATGGTTAAAAGGAGGGTACATGGTTAAAAGGAGGGTCCATGGTTAAAAGGAGTTTTCCACATTTTCAACTTTTCACTGATTAAGTGCGGTGGCCCTTGTACCCGACTTCAGCGACAGATGTGATTGGCTGGCAGGGTTGGTCATATGGTCTACCATGGTCTTCACCACCTGGTCTGCCGAGGTCACCTAAAAGAGAGGTCATCATGGCAACATCATCATCATCTCCAGCCCCGATTATATACAACATCTCCAGCCCCGATTATACACAACATCTCCAGCCCCGATTATATACAACATCTCCAGCCCCGATTATACACAACATCTCCAGCCCCGATTATATACAACATCTCCAGCCCCGATTATACACAACATCTCCAGCCCCGATTATATACAACATCTCCAGCCCCGATTATACACAACAGCTCCAGCCCCGATTATATACAACATCTCCAGCCCCGATTATATACAACATCTCCAGCCCCGATTATATACAACATCTCCAGCCCCGATTATACACAACATCTCCAGCCCCGATTATATACAACATCTCCAGCCCCGATTATATACAACATCTCCAGCCCCGATTATATACAACATCTCCAGCCCCGATTATATACAACATCTCCAGCCCCGATTATACACAACATCTCCAGCCCCGATTATACACAACATCTCCAGCCCCGATTATATACAACATCTCCAGCCCCGATGATACACAACATCTCCAGCCCCGATTATATACAACATCTCCAGCCCCGATTATATACAACATCTCCAGCCCCGATTATATACAACATCTCCAGCCCCGATTATACACAACATCTCCAGCCCCGATTATACACAACATCTCCAGCCCCGATGATACACAACATCTCCAGCCCCGATGATACACAACATCTCCAGCCCCGATTATATACAACATCTCCAGCCCCGATTATACACAACATCTCCAGCCCCGATTATATACAACATCTCCAGCCCCGATGATACACAACATCTCCAGCCCCGATTATACACAACATCTCCAGCCCCGATTATATACAACATCTCCAGCCCCGATGATATACAACATCTCCAGCCCCGATTATATACAACATCTCCAGCCCCGATTATACACAACATCTCCAGCCCCGATTATACACAACATCTCCAGCCCCGATTATATACAACATCTCCAGCCCCGATTATACACAACATCTCCAGCCCCGATTATACACAACATCTCCAGCCCCGATTATACACAACATCTCCAGCCCCGATTATATACAACATCTCCAGCCCCGATGATATACAACATCTCCAGCCCCGATTATATACAACATCTCCAGCCCCGATTATACACAACATCTCCAGCCCCGATTATACACAACATCTCCAGCCCCGATTATATACAACATCTCCAGCCCCGATTATATACAACATCTCCAGCCCCGATTATACACAACATCTCCAGCCCCGATGATACACAGATCAAATTAATAGAAATACAACAGGTGCATTTCAAATGCCACCGTATTACTACACATTTACATTCGAGTCATTTTAGCAGACGCTCTTATCCAGAGCAACTTACAGTTAGTGAGTGCATACATTTTCATACTTTTACTGGCCCCCCCGTGGGAATCGAACCCACAACCCTGGCGTTACAAACGCCATGCTCTACCAACTGCGCTACACGGGACCACATGACACCCTTCTATTACATATGTGCACTACTTTTGACCAGATAATAGAGTGCAATTTGGAACACAGCCTATACTGTACACTAACTTTATTACACTGACCTTTGACCTCTTAATGCCAGGCTCACCATGGATACCTGAGGAGAAAGACATTAACATGATCTAAATAATAAATAACTAACTGCTCTTTCCCCCCCAATATAAGTTATCTATTCCAAACATTTAATGTAATTTACCCAGACCCAGCTCTCCCTCCCTCACCCAGTACCAGCTCTCCCTCCCTCACCCAGTACCAGCTCTCCCTCCCTCACCCAGTACCAGCTCTCCCTCCCTCCCTCACCCAGTACCAGCTCTCCCTCCCTCACCCAGTACCAGCTCTCCCTCCCTCACCCAGTACCAGCTCTCCCTCCCTCACCCAGTACCAGCTCTCCCTCCCTCACCCAGTACCAGCTCCCTCCCTCCCTCCCTCACCCAGTACCAGCTCTCCCTCCCTCACCCAGTACCAGCTCTCCCTCCCTCACCCAGTACCAGCTCTCCCTCCCTCCCTCCCTCACCCAGTACCAGCTCTCCCTCCCTCCCTCACCCAGTACCAGGTCTCCCTCCCTCACCCAGTCCCAGGTCTCCCTCCCTCCCTCACCCAGTACCAGCTCTCCCTCCCTCCCTCACCCAGTACCAGCTCTCCCTCCCTCACCCAGTACCAGCTCTCCCTCCCTCACCCAGTACCAGCTCTCCCTCCCTCACCCAGTACCAGCTCTCCCTCCCTCACCCAGTACCAGCTCTCCCTCCCTCACCCAGTACCAGCTCTCTCTATCTCACCCAGTCCCAGCTCCATCTCCCCAGCAGGCAGGTCAAAGGAGGGCAGACAGCCTGGAACACTGCAGGGAGATAAGCTGACACCCAGAGTACCTACAGGAGGAACATACACTCGCCGTAAATACTCACGTGACAGATACAGACAAGAGAAAAGCTGACTGGGTGAAACAGTCGTGAGCGTGCGTAGATCTCACCAATGCCCTTCACTGCCTCTGTCACCTTGGAGACGATCTCATCCAATGGACAACCTTCTTCAGCCAGAGCCCCAGCAAGCTGAACGAGATTAAGAGAGATCAATGACTTTATTTTGATGATGTGGTAACATCAAAACAGTCCTAGATGATTGGGTTTAAAGTTGAAGTCAGTGGTTAAAATCCTATATCTGAATATAAAATGCTATACTTTTGTCTTTTATAACATGGTCAAAAAGAGATTACACACTGTTCTATTTATCCATTACCTTGTGAACGAACACCGTCCCACACAGGCCCCTCCTCCCCGCCTTACTGGGTTGATCAAACGCACAGTCGTCGGCGACAATCACCATTTCGACTGCGACGCCACGGTTACGGGCCTGTTCGGCAGCGAGGCCGAAGTTGAGGCGGTCTCCGGTGTAGTTCTTAACGATGAGTAGAACGCCCAACGCTCCAGCGTCACGTAGAGACAAAATGGCCGCCAGAACGCTGGCTGGGGGAGGGGATGCAAAGACACCACCTGCTACTGCTGCTGATAGCATACCACTGCCTATGTACCCTGGAGAGAGAGAGAGGAGAGAGAGAGAGGAGAGAGAGGGAGAGAAGAGAGAGAGAGGAGAGAGAGAGAGGACAGAGAGACAGAGAGAGGAGAGAGAGAGAGAGAGAGAGA
The DNA here is from genome assembly GCF_964263955.1 of Coregonus lavaretus. Taxonomy (NCBI): domain Eukaryota; kingdom Metazoa; phylum Chordata; class Actinopteri; order Salmoniformes; family Salmonidae; genus Coregonus; species Coregonus lavaretus. The sequence goes on along the minus strand of NW_028159930.1, from coordinate 66,860 downwards.
GAGAGAGAGAGAGAGGAGAGAGGACAGAGAGAGAGAGAGAGAGAGAGAGAGAGAGAGAGAGGAGAGAGAGAGAGGAGAGAGAGTGAGGGGATGCGTGTGCTGGCTCGTGCCCAGGCCCCCCTCCTGAGAGCAGGGCCACTCCTCCCCTGAGGACCCCCAGGTCAGCCCTGACCACCACCCTGTGGCCCCTCAGTAGAGAGAGACTGTGTGTGTGTGTGTGTGTGTGTGTGTGTGTGTGTGTGTGTGTGTGGTGTGTATACATCTAGAGACCTCGTCAAGAATGGTTGGGTTGACAGTCGCTGGACCCAGATTTCGAGTCCCGGTCAGGTCCCCTGAATTCGCAACATTGGTGTCTGAATGTGTGTATTCAGGTATGCGTGTCCTACCTGCGTGTGCTGGCTCGTGCCCAGACCCCCCTCCAGACAGCAGGGCCACCCGGCCCCTGAGGGCCTCCAGGTCAGCCCTGACCACCACCCTGTGGCCCCTCAGTAGAGAGAGACATCCAGAGCTAGAGACAATGCCTTCCAGGGCTTCGTCTACACAGCGGTCCACTGAGTTTACCAACTTCTGCCGGGGCTGGGAGAGAAGAGACATCTGATATATAAACCTACAGAGGCTACACATACACTAACCCTGTAACCATACGATAGACCTACAACACATAGACTAACCCTGTAACCAAACCATAGACCTACAACACATAGACTAACCCTGTAACCAAACCATAGACCTACAACACATAGACTAACCCTGTAACCAAACCATAGACCTACAACACATAGACTAACCCTGTAACCACACCATAGACCTACAACACATAGACTAACCCTGTAACCATACCATAGACCTACAACACATAGACTAACCCTGTAACCACACCATAGACCTACAACACATAGACTAACCCTGTAACCATACCATAGACCTACAACACATAGACTAACCCTGTAACCATACCATAGACCTACAACACATAGACTAACCCTGTAACCACACCATAGACCTACAACACATAGACTAACCCTGTAACCATACCATAGACCTACAACACATAGACTAACCCTGTAACCATACCATAGACCTACAACACATACACTAACCCTGTAACCATACCATAGACCTACAACACATAGACTAACCCTGTAACCATACCATAGACCTACAACACATAGACTAACCCTGTAACTACACCATAGACCTACAACACATAGACTAACCCTGTAACCAAACCATAGACCTACAACACATAGACTAACCCTGTAACCATACGATAGACCTACAACACATACACTAACCCTGTAACCATACCATAGACCTACAACACATAGACTAACCCTGTAACCATACGATAGACCTACAACACATACACTAACCCTGTAACCATACCATAGACCTACAACACATAGACTAACCCTGTAACTACACCATAGACCTACAACACATAGACTAACCCTGTAACCAAACCATAGACCTACAACACATAGACTAACCCTGTAACCATACGATAGACCTACAACACATACACTAACCCTGTAACCATACCATAGACCTACAACACATAGACTAACCCTGTAACCATACCATAGACATACAACAGACAGACAGTGTAATACTGTACAAAACAATATAATGTAATACTGTACAAAACCAGAGGCCAATGATTGAAGGCCTAAGCCTCTCGTTAGCTACATTTGTCCTTTTCCACTAATGACAGTAAATGGACTATGCTCCTTGAGATTGAACAGGTGTCTGCCATGCACTCATGAATGGCCAACCATTCTGCAGGCTACTCAGTTCAAAAGCATCCCAAGACAATGTATTCGCAGCATTCAGTGACTTTCCATCGAAACAAGCGGTTTATGTGTACATTTTGAATTGGTTTTAGAGATTATTTTTTTAAGGCAGTTATCTTACCTCCATGCTGTTGCTGTTGTTTACTTCAAACGCTTTGAACTTCGAACCTCACGCTAGTGACAAAGACTCCTATAACTTCACCAAGATAGACCACAGCCCGTCGTTTCAAACGGGAACAAATGAGTCATAGTGGGCAGAACAGCAAGGAGTTGGGCAGAGCCAAGCGAGGTCCTGTTGGCGTGTTCTAGCAAACATGTGCATATTTCCGCCTACTCTGTGAAGTACGTGTGTGCAATAACTCTATTCGCCTTTGCACTCCTTCTAAACAACGCTATTTTTTTTTTCAAACTTTGGCAAAGGGTAACGTCTACAAAACCTAGTCCATATTGTAGTTTGGGGAGCAGAAAATTGTATTGAGATCAAATGTTTCATCGATGAGAACATTTGCAGAATGTAGGTCAAAATCCATCTAGATCCATCTTCTCCCACTGCCGGACACTGGGCTACCTTACACTACCATAGTTAGCTATGTAGTGAGTGGAAACGACAAGCGGATGCTTCACATTTATACATCCGGGGAAATATCTGTCTCATTGTTCTATCTGTGCTGGTGATGCGCAGTTCCTCTTCTTCAATGGGGTATAACGGCGGTCGGCATCCAATATGTTGCATTACCGCCCCAAACTGGACTAAAATATAAATCCATTATACTTTGTGAAACAAAATGGGAAAAGGGGAAAATAAAAAATGTAATTAAAATAAAACACCCTTCCAACTAACCCCACACTCCATGCCCTCCTGCACACTTCCCACACCTTGGAATCAATTAAATTCAATTAAATTCAAAGGGCTTTATTGGCATGGGAAACATATGTTTACATTGCCAAAGTAAGTGAAATAGATAATAAACAAAAGTGTTTACAGTAAACATTACACAAAAGTTCCTAAAGAATAAAGACATTTAAAATGTCATATTATGTCTACATACAGTGTTGTACCGATATGCAAATAGTTAAAGTACAAAAGGGAAAATAAATAAACATAAATATGGGTTGTATTTACAATGATGTTTGTTCTTCAATGGTTGCCCTTTTCTTGTGGCAACAGGTCACAAATCTTGCTGCTGTGATGGCAAACTGTGGAATTTCACACAGTAGATATGGGAGTTTATCAAAATTGGATTTGTTTTCGAATTCTTTGTGGGTCTTAGTAATCTGAGGGAAGTATGTGTCTCTAATATGGTCATACATTTGGCAGGAAATTAGGAATTTTCCACCTCATTTTGTGGGTAGTGTGAACATAGCCTGTCTTCTCTTGAGAGCCAGGTCTGCCTACGGTGGCCTTTGTCAATAGCAAGGCTATGCTCACTGAGTCTGTACATACAGTGCCTTGCAAAAGTATTCACCCCCCTTGGCGTTTTTCCTATTTTGTTGCATTACAACCTGTAATTTAAATGGATTTTAATTTGGATTTCATGTAATGGACATGCACAAAATAGTCCAAATTGGTGAAGTGAAATGAAAAAAAAACGTTTCAAAAAATTCAAAAAAATAATTAACGGAAAAGTGGTGCGTGCATATGTATTCACCCCCTTTGCTATGAAGCCCCTAAATAAGATCTGGTGCAACCAATTACCTTCAGAAGTCACATAATTAGTTAAATAAAGTCCACCTGTGTGCAATCTAAGTGTCACATGATCTGTCACATGATCTTAGTATATATACACCTGTTCTGAAAGGCCCCAGAGTCTGCCACACCACTAAACAAGGGGCACCACCAAGCAAGCAGCACCATGAAGACCAAGGAGCTCTCCAAAGAGGTCAGGGACAAAGTTGTGGAGAAGTCCCGATCAGGGTTGGGTTATAAAAAAATATCAGAAACTTTTAACATCCCACGGAGCACCATTATTAAAAAATTGAAAGAATATGGCACCACAACAAACCTGCCAAGAGAGGGCCGCCCACCAAAACTCACGGACCAGGCAAGGAGGGCATTAATCAGAGAAGCAACAAAGAGACCAAAGATAACCCTGAAGGAGCTGCAAAGCTCCACAGCGGAGATTGGAGTATCTGTCCATGGGACCACTTTAAGCCATACACTCCACAGAGCTGGGCTTTACAGAAGAGTGGCCAGAAAAAAGCTATTGCTTAAAGAAAAAAATAAGCAAACATGTTTGGTGTTCGCCAAAAGGCATGTGGGAGACTCCCCAAACATATGGAAGAAGGTACTCTGGTCAGATGAGACTCAAATTGAGCTTTTTGGCCATCAAGGAAAACGCTACAGTTGAAGTCAGAAGTTTACATACACCTTAGCCAAATACATTTAAACTCAGTTATTCAGAATTCCTGACATTTAATCCTATTAAAAATTCCCTGTCTTAGGTCAGTTAGGATCACCACTTTATTTGAAGAATGTGAAATGTCAGAATAATAGTAGAGAGAATGATTTATTTCAGCTTTTATTTATTTCATCACATTCCCAGTGGGTCAGAAGTTTCCATACACTTAATTAGTATTTGGTAGCATTGCCTTTAAATTGGGACAAACGTTTCGGGTAGCCTTCCACAAGCTTCCCACAATAAGTTGGGTGAATTTTGGCCCATTCCTCCTGGCAGAGCTAGTGTAACTGAGTCAGGTTTGTAGGACTCCTTGCTCGCACACGCTTTTTCAGTTCTGCTCACACATTTTCTATAGGATTGAGGTCAGGGCTTTGTGATGGCCACTCCAATTCCTTGACTTTGTTGTCCTTAAGCCATTTTGCCACAACTTTGGAAGTATGCTTGGGGTCATTGTCCATTTGGAAGACCCATTTGCGACCAAGCTTTAACTTCAAATCAAATCAAATCAAATCAAATTTTATTGGTCACATGCGCCGAATACAACAGGTGCAGACATTACAGTGAAATGCTTACTTACAGCCCTTAACCAACAGTGCATTTATTTTTAACAAAAAAAGTAAAAATAAAACAGCAAAAAAAGTGTTGAGAAAAAAAGAGCAGAAGTAAAATAAAATAACAGTAGGGAGGCTATATACAGTGGGGTACCGGTGCAGAGTCAATGTGCGGGGGCACCGGCTAGTTGAGATAGTTGAAGTAATATGTACATGTGGGTAGAGTTAAAGTGACTATGCATAAATAATTAACAGAGTAGCAGCAGCGTAAAAAGGATGGGGTGGGGGGGCAGTGCAAATAGTCCGGGTAGCCATGATTAGCTGTTCAGGAGTCTTATGGCTTGGGAGTAGAAGCTGTTGAGAAGTCTTTTGGACCTAGACTTGGCACTCCGGTACCGCTTGCCGTGCGGTAGCAGGGAGAACAGTCTATGACTAGGGTGGCTGGAGTCTTTGACAATTTTGAGGGCCTTCCTCTGACACTGCCTGGTATAGAGGTCCTGGATGGCAGGAAGCTTGGCCCCAGTGATGTACTGGGCCGTACGCACTACCCTCTGTAGTGCCTTGCGGTCGGAGGCCAAGCAGTTGCCATACCAGGCGGTGATGCAACCAGTCAGGATGCTCTCGATGGTGCAGCTGTAGAATTTTTTGAGGATCTGAGGACCCATGCCAAATCTTTTCAGTCTCCTGAGGGGGAATAGGCTTTCTCGTGCCCTCTTCATGACTGTCTTGGTGTGTTTGGACCATGATAGTTCGTTGGTGATGTGGACACCAAGGAACTTGAAGCTCTCAACCTGTTCCACTACAGCCCCGTCGATGAGAATGGGGGCGTGCTCAGTCCTCTTTTTTTTCCTGTAGTCCACAATCATCTCCTTTGTCTTGGTCACGTTGAGGGAGAGGTTGTTGTCCTGGCACCACACGGCCAGGTCTCTGACCTCCTCCCTATAGGCTGTCTCATCGTTGTCGGTGATCAGGCCTACCACTGTTGTGTCGTCGGCAAACTTAATGATGGTGTTGGAGTCGTGCCTGTCCATGCAGTCATGGGTGAACAGAGGGTACAGGAGGGGACTGAGCACGCACCCCTGAGGGGCCCCCGTGTTGAGGATCAGTGTGGCAGATGTGTTGTCCTGACTGATGTCTTGAGATGCATAAATAGTATGCATAAATAATAAACAGAGTAGCAGCAGCGTAAAATAAGGGGATGGGGTGGGGGTGGGGGTGGGGGGACAATGCAAATAGTCTGGGTAGTCATGATTAGCTGTTCAGGAGTCTTATGGCTTGGGGGTAGAAGCTGTTCAGAAGCCTTTTGGACCTAGACTTGGCGCTCCGGTACCGCTTGCCATGCGGTAGCAGAGAGAACAGTCTATGACTAGGGTGGCTGGAGTCTTTGACAATTTTTAGGGCCTTCCTCTGACACCGCCTGGTATAGAGGTCCTGGATAGTAGGAAGCTTGGCCCCAGTGATGTACTGCGCCGTACGCACTACCCTCTGTAGTGCCTTGCGGTCGGAGGCCGAGCAGTTGCCATACCAGGCGGTGATGGAACCAGTCAGGATGCTCTCGATGGTGCCGCTGTATAACTTTTGAGGATCTGAGGACCCATGCCAAATCTTTTCATTCTCCTGAGAGGGAATAGGCTTTGTCGTGCCCTCTTCACGACTGTCTTGGTGTGTTTGTACCATGATAGTTTGTTGGTGATGTGGACACCAAGGAACTTGAAGCCCTCAACCTCTCTAGTGATATATATGTTGAAGAGGGTGGGGCTTATGAAAAAAAAATGTATGCTAAGCTTATCACTAACTGTAAGTAGCTCTGGATAAATGACTAAAATGTAAAATGTAAATGTAAATGCTTAAGCTGCATCCCTGTCTCACCCCACGGCCCTGTGGAAAGAAATGTTTGTGGTTTTTGACAATTTTAACCGTACATTTGTTGTCCGTGTACATGGATTTTATAATGTTGTATGTTTTTCCCCCAACACCTCTTTCTATCAATTTGTATAGCAGACCCTCATGCCAAATTGAGTCAAAAGCTTTTTTAAAATCAACATGAGAAGTCTTTGTTTTGTTTTGTTTTTTTGTCAATTAGGGTGTGGATGAATACGTGGTCTGTTGAACGATAATTTGGTAAAAAGACTATTTGACATTTGCTCAGTACATTGTTTTCACTGAGGAAATGAACTAGTCTGCTGTTAATGATAATGCAGAGGATATTCCCAAGGTTGCTGTTGACGCATATCCCACTGCAGTTATTGGGGTCAAATTTGTCTCCACTTTTGTGGATTGGGGTGATCAGTCCTTGGTTCCAAATATTATAATAATATAATTGATCACGTATATGTTTTTGCTGTTTGTTCTTTGTTATAGTGCCCAAAAAGATTGGAGAAGTGGTTTATCCCCGTTTTGGATAGATAACCAGAAGTGGTAAGATTCTATGGATTCTTCAATTACATTGAGCTGATTTCTGACGTGCTGTTCCTTCTTTTTCCGTAGTGTATTTCTGTATTGTTTTAGTGATTCACCATAGTGAAGGCGTAGACTCAGGTTTTCTGGGTCTCTATGTTTTTGGTTGGATAGGTTTCTCAATTTCTTTCTTAGGTTTTTGCATTCTTCATCAAACCATTTGTCATTGTTGTTAATTTTCTTAGGTTGTTGTTTTTAGATTTGATAGGGAAGCCGAAAGGTCAAATATACTGTTTAGGCTTTCTACTGCCAAGTTTACACCTTCACTACTACAGTGAAATCTTTTTTTCCAGGAAGTTGTCTAAAAGGGATTTAATGTGTTGTTTCCTAATTGTTTTCTGGTAGATTTCTACACTACTTTCCTTCCATCTATAGCATTTCTTTAATATTGTGTAGTTCCTTTGGCTTTGATGCCTCATGATTGAGTATTTCTCTGTTCAGGTAGACTGCTGTGATCTGATAGGGGTGTCAGTGGGCTGAATGTGAACGCTCTGAGAGACTCTGGGTCGAGGTCAGTGATAAAGTAGTCTACAGTACTACTGCCAAGAGATGAGCTATAGGTGTACCTACCATAGGAGTCTCTTCGAAGCCTACCACTGACTATGTACAGACCCAGCGTGCGACAGAGCTGCAGGAGTCGTGACCCATTTTTGTTGGTTGTTTTGTAATAGTTGTGTCTAGGGGGGCATATTTGGGAGGGAATACTGTCACCTCCAGGTAGGTGATTGTCCCCCTGTGTGCTGTGGGTGTCAGGTTCTTATCCAGTTCTGGTATTTAGGTCGCCACAGACTAGTACATGTCCCTGGACCTGGAAATGGTTGATCTCCCCCTCTAGGATGGAGAAGATGTCATCGTTAAAGTATGGGGATTCTATCGGGAGGATATAGGTAGCACACAGGAGGAAAATAGATCATGCTGCAGGCAGCATAGAGCAGAACAACACATAATATTTGATCGCATATGCTGCAAAGATGAATTCAATTATTTGATTATTGAATGTTACGATGGACACAAACTCAACAAACTCAATAAACGAATATTTTGGGGGGGGGTTCCAGGACGTGAACGGTATTATACTTATTACCACCGTCATGGCTATCAAGTAATACATTCCGCCAAGAGTAATTCGCAATCTAGTCATTCACAATTACCGCCACAGCTAGACCTCGTTTCAAATGTATCAAGGAATAATATTATTTTGTATTCCTAGCAATCAACACATGTACATTGTTTAAAGCACACGTTTAGAAGTCTCAGTCACAAATTTACAGCTCCAATAAGCCCCCTGTTGTGGTGAATGACATGTGAACGAGAGGTTTGTAGAATCATGACTCCTTCGAGGTTTCAGTTCATCGTTCTCCGGTAGGGGGGTCCTGCGTGCCCTGGGCATTACTGACTCAAATGAACGAAATGAGTCGAAAGATTTGTTCTTTTGACTGAACGAGTCGAAAAGATCCGAATCAGTAAAAAGAGCCGAACTTCCCATCACTTCCTCACGCAAGACGCGAGACACTCCCACCTGCCATGGCCGAGGTAAAAGTAAAACATGGACTGCCTTGACAAAACACGGAGTGGAAGCGGAAGTGTCACCAAACTATAACTTTATTGAGCAGCGCAGCATTATCAATGAATGTGGCAAAGGCAAGGGAATTGAACATTTCCGCTACCTCTCTTGAATCCAATGATCCATGATTTATGGACGATAAGAGGTGTGCCACTGCCACCAAAGAGTGATGTTAATGGTCAGAATTGGCCCTTTATCATGACTCACAGTTCCATACACATAAGAGTCATTGGACAAAGGCGTCTTCTGTACAGGGGTAGTTTTGTTAAGAGCCTTGACGCTCGATCTGAACATTAACACGCATCGCTTAAAACAGTGTACAGTAAGTGTGCATTTTGTATTTGTGAAATTATGATGTGATATGAAAGTAGAGGGATTTGTTTCTTAGAACCATACCGCAATTTATAATTGATTTACGTTTAGATGGAGTATTTGTGTGTTTTGTCTTCCAGAGCAGATTCGCCTTTTAATTAAACAGAACATTTAAGGTCCTTTGACTATAAGGAGTAACTTTAGGCTTTTTTAGTCCATTATTGGGCTAGGTCAGAACATGCAAATGTCAAACCCTTTCACCACTGTGATTGTCATACAAGTTATCTCATACTATTTATTGCAAGAAGAGGGCAACCAAAACACTAGCTATAGCAAAGGGAAAGTGGGCAAGTAAACTAGCAAGGAAAGGGAAGGTGAACTGAAAGGAGTATCTGCGTTGTTGTTGTTGTTGTGGTGTTTTTTAGGTGACGCAAGGAGCGGCGTTTCTCCTCTGTCCGGTTCTACGGTGGGATATGGAAACATGGCGAACGGTGAAACAGCAGCGGAACAGGAACGCATCCTACGGGAGATAGAGAGCACAGACACCAACTGTATCGGGCCGACACTCCGGTAAGAAAAGAGTCCGGTGTCAGGACATATTCTTGTATTCCTTCCACTTTGTGTGTAAAGGCATTTTTTCCCGTAACTGGGGAACGGTTACTGCGACGGGTCTCTCCCGCTCTCGGACGAGCTAAACTAGCAAGTCTTTCGGGACCAGTGTTGCTAGCCTGTTCAAACTAGTTGAAGAAGCTAACTTAAATAGCCAGCTAGCTAACGTTAGTTTTATTGGCTAGCTAACCACACACACAACTGTTATTCTGGCAAAAGCCTAAGTCGCAGTGATTATGAAAACGATGTTTTCAGTTAATATTTTCCAAATTGGGAGTAACACTGACAAGTGTCATCCGATTAGCTGTGCTAACTACCCTAACTAAACTAGTTAACTAGCCAAAGTGATTAACAGCTGACGAACTGCCAAAAGAGTTGGAACTGTTATGCTAGCTAAACAACGTCGCAATGTATTATGCTAACTTCGCTAGCTAGTTAGCTGGGCTAGTTGTCATTTGAAAGTTGGCTTGTTAGCCTACATCAGGCAGCTGGCTAACTAACGCTAACCAGTCTGTTCTCAAGTAACGTTACTGGTAGCTGGCTCATCATAGCTATGATGTCAAGAGAAACTTGAGCTGCTCTGTAAAGTGCTGTGTGTGTCAATTTTAAGATAACAAGTACATTTTGTGTGCACTAAAGTCATTTCGCACTTCTTTAAAAACACCACTGGGAAAATATGCGGATTTTCTTTATACTGAAAATCTGTCACCAATTGGATGGAAACCTAATAGTGATACATTTCCTCACCGTTTTCCATCATAAGGAAATGCTTTGAATTCTGGATAAACAGATGGAAAAGGTTATACAACAAAACATCAAGTAAAAAAAGTCTTAAAAGGTATCAGAAATTCATCAAAACACAATAATGCTGACCTAAGGGGTGTGAATACTTATGTAAATTAGATTTCTGTATTTCATTTTTAATACATTTACAAACAATTCTAAAAACATGTTTTCACTTTGTCATTATTGGGTACTGTGTGTAGATGGGTGAGAAATCAATTTAATTCATTTTGAATTCAGTCTGTAACACAACAAAATGTGGAATAAGTCAAAATAAAAAATGTTTTATCACATGCATCAAATACAACTGGTGCTTCTTACGAACTTTTCCCAGCAATGCAGAGTAAAAAAAAAAAAAGATATAAAATAGTAACTAACACGAGGAATAAAATACAATACCCAAGAATGGAGCCAGATCAATGTACCAGATCAATGTGGAGCTATATACAGGGAGTACCAGGTCAATGTGGAGCTATATACAGGGAGTACCAGGTCAATGTGGAGCTATATACAGGGAGTACCAGATCAATGTGGAGCTATATACAGGGAGTACCAGATCAATGTGGAGCTATATACAGGGAGTACCAGGTCAATGTGGGGCTATATACAGGGAGTACCAGTACCAGATCAATGTGGAGCTATATACAGGGAGGACCAGATCAATGTGGAGCTATATACAGGGAGTACCAGTACCAGATCAATGTGGAGCTATATACAGGGAGTACCAGATCAATGTGGAGCTATATACAGGGAGTACCAGATCAATGTGGAGCTATATACAGGGAGTACCAGTACCAGATCAATGTGGAGCTATATACAGGGAGTACCAGTACCAGATCAATGTGGAGCTATATACAGGGAGTACCAGATCAATGTGGAGCTATATACAGGGAGTACCAGATCAATGTGGAGCTATATACAGGGAGTACCAGTACCAGATCAATGTGGAGCTATATACAGGGAGTACCAGTACCAGATCAATGTGGAGCTATATACAGGGAGTACCAGTACCAGATCAATGTGGAGCTATATACAGGAAGTACCAGTACCAGATCAATGTGGAGCTATATACAGGGAGTACCAGTACCAGATCAATGTGGAGCTATATACAGGGAGTACCAGATCAATGTGGAGCTATATACAGGGAGTACCAGTACCAGATCAATGTGGCGCTATATACAGGGAGTACCAGTACCAGATCAATGTGGAGCTATATACAGGGAGTACCAGTACCAGATCAATGTGGAGCTATATACAGGGAGTACCAGTACCAGATCAATGTGGAGCTATATACAGGGAGTACCAGTACCAGATCAATGTGGAGCTATATACAGGGAGTACCAGTACCAGATCAATGTGGAGCTATATACAGGAAGTACCAGTACCAGATCAATGTGGAGCTATATACAGGGAGTACCAGTACCAGATCAATGTGGAGCTATATACAGGGAGTACCAGATCAATGTGGAGCTATATACAGGGAGTACCAGATCAATGTGGAGCTATATACAGGGAGTACCAGGTCAATGTGGAGCTATATACAGGGAGTACCAGATCAATGTGGAGCTATATACAAGGAGTACCAGGTCAATGTGGAGCTATATACAGGAAGTACCAGATCAATGTGGAGCTATATACAGGGAGTACCAGGTCAATGTTGAGCTATATACAGGGAGTACCAGGTCAATGTTGAGCTATATACAGGGAGTACCAGATCAATGTGGAGCTATATACAAGGAGTACCAGGTCAATGTGGAGCTATATACAGGAAGTACCAGATCAATGTGGAGCTATATACAGGGAGTACCAGATCAATGTGGAGCTATATACAAGGAGTACCAGGTCAATGTGGAGCTATATACAGGAAGTACCAGGTCAATGTGGAGCTATATACAGGGAGTACCAGTACCAGATCAATGTGGAGCTATATACAGGGAGTACCAGTACCAGATCAATGTGGAGCTATATACAGGGAGTACCAGTAACAGATCAATGTGGAGCTATATACAGGGAGTACCAGATCAATGTGGAGCTATATACAGGGAGTACCAGATCAATGTGGAGCTATATACAAGGAGTACCAGGTCAATGTGGAGCTATATACAGGAAGTACCAGATCAATGTGGAGCTATATACAGGGAGTACCAGATCAATGTGGAGCTATATACAAGGAGTACCAGGTCAATGTGGAGCTATATACAGGAAGTACCAGGTCAATGTGGAGCTATATACAAGAAGTACCAGATCAATGTGGAGCTATATACAGGGAGTACCAGGTCAATGTGGGGCTATATACAGGGAGTACCAGTACCAGATCAATGTGCAGCTATATACAGGGAGTACCAGATCAATGTGGAGCTATATACAGGGAGTACCAGATCAATGTGGAGCTATATACAGGGAGTACCAGTACCAGATCAATGTGGAGCTATATACAGGGAGTACCAGTACCAGATCAATGTGGAGCTATATACAGGGAGTACCAGTACCAGATCAATGTGGAGCTATATACAGGGAGTACCAGTACCAGATCAATGTGGAGCTATATACAGGGAGTACCAGATCAATGTGGAGCTATATACAGGGAGTACCAGTACCAGATCAATGTGGAGCTATATACAGGGAGTACCAGATCAATGTGGAGCTATATACAGGGAGTACCAGGTCAATGTTGAGCTATATACAGGGAGTACCAGGTCAATGTGGAGCTATATACAGGGAGTACCAGGTCAATGTGGAGCTATATACAGGGAATACCAGGTCAATGTGGAGCTATATACAGGGAGTACCAGATCAATGTGGAGCTATATACAGGGAGTACAAGATCCCATAATTTGAAGAGTTGAAACAAAAAGGGTATCCTCTATTACAGTAAAATAATATCTCATTGTGTTTCGGTGTCCATATGACCGATTCTGTTGGACCGGCTATTCCCAAACTGGGGTATGCACAATACCGTCGGGGGTACGCCCAAAACAAATGTGATTCAGATTTTCCAACGGTGCTATACATTTGGGTGTTGTTTTCTTCTCTCGCCTGAGTAGCCTCGTTTCACTGCCAAAAAAAAAAATGAAACCATCTAGTGTAGAGTGAAATAACAACACAATGGCAAATACAGGTAGCCTGGTCAAATAATTAACATCCAGTCACATTAACCGGTACTCTCTCCCGGGAATTCCGTATGTAGCCAAACGTAGCTGCTGCTCATTCCGTTTGCTCGAAAATGGATAAATGTTTTTAAAAAGTAAGGCCTGCGTCCATGGAGACACATACCAGCTCTACTGGTAGTACTACCTGAACCTGTCGACGACACAAGTTGTTCTGCTTCCACGAGCACATCCAACGCTAGCATCAGTCATTCTGCTATCCCAACTAGCATGGACAGGGGCTAGAACCGTCTTATATGGTGAGCTACCGAGTGGCTAAGACAGACAAGCCCCATACTACATTTAATTTTTTTTTTTAGTCATTTAGCAGACACTCTTATCCAGAGCGACTTACAGTTAGTGAGTGCATACATTTATTTTATTTATTTATTTTAAATGTATTTGAATTTTTTTCAAAAAAAAATTATTTCATACTGGGGTCCCGTGGGAATCGAACCCACAACCCTGGCGTTGCAAGCGCCATGCTCTACCAACTGAGCTACAAGGGGCTATTGTGGAGGACTTCATTCTTCCTGCTGCCGCGGATATGGCTGGGACAATGCTGGGGGAAAAGGCCAAAAAAACTATACAGACAATGCCTTCATCAAACAACACTGTTTCACGACGCATCAGTGACATGGCAGGAGACGTTTCGAAACAGTTACTGCTTGGCATACAAGCCAGTGAATTATATGCGTTACAGCTGGATGAGTCAGCAGACGTGGCGGGCCTGGCACAGCTCCTGGTATATGTCCGTTACGTTTATGGGGGGGTCAATTAAGGAATACATCCTGTTCTGCAAACCACTGGAAACCAGGACAACAGGAGAGGATGTTTTTAAAGTACTGGACAGCTTTGTGACATCAAATGGACTTTGGTGGTCAAGATGTGTCGGTATCTGTACTGATGGCGCAAAAGCCATGACAGGGAGACGTAGTGGAGTGGTAACGCGAGAGCAAGCAGTCGCTCCCGACGCCACGTGGGGACACTGCAGCATCCACCGAGAGGATCTTGCTGCCAAGGGAATGCCTGACAGCTTGAAAGACGTTTTGGACACTACAGTGAAAACGGTTAACTTTGTTAAAGCAAGGCCCCTGATCTCTCATGTATTTTCTGCATTATGCAATGATATGGGCAGCGACCACGTAACGCTTTTACAACATACAGAAGTGCGCTTGTTATCAAGGGGCAAAGAATTGACACGTTCTTTTGAATTGAGAGACGAGCTTAAAGTTTTCTTTACTGATCATCATTTTCACTCGTCTGACCGCTTGCATGATGACGAGTTTCTCGTCTCTGGGTGATGGTTTTTCTGGCCTGAATGATCTGAATCTAGGATTACAGGGACTCTCCGCAACTATATTCAATGTGCGGGACAAAATTGTGGCTATGATTAAGAAGTTGGAGCTCTTCTCTGTCTGCATTAACAAGGACAACACACAGGTCTTTCCATCATTGTATGATTTTTTTTGTGTGCAAATGAACTCAAGCTTATGGACAATGTGAACTGTGATATAGAGAAGCACCTGAGTGAGCTGGGTGCGTAATTACGCAGGTACCTTCCCCAAACGGACAACACAAACCACTGGATTCGTTATCCCTTTCATGCCCTGCCTCCACTCCACCTACCGATATCTGACCAAGAGAGTCTCATCGAAATTGCAACAAGCGGTTCTGTGAAAATTGAATTTAATCAGAAGCCACTGCCAGATTTCTGGATAGGGCTGCGCTCAGAGTATCCTGCCTTGGCAAATCGTGCTGTTAAGACACTGATGCCCTTTGCAACCACGTACCTATGTGAAAGTCCTTTTCTCTCAGTAGTCCTAGTCTCTCCTTCCTGTCTGTCCTCTCTCCCAGTAGTCTCTCCTTCCTGTCTGTCCTCTCTCCCAGTAGTCCTAGTCTCTCCTTCCTGTCTGTCCTCTTTCCCAGTAGTCCTAGTCTCTCCTTCCTGTCTGTCCTCTCTCCCAGTAGTCCTAGTCTCTCCTTCCTGTCTGTCCTCTCTCCCAGTAGTCCTAGTCTCTCCTTCCTGTCTGTCCTCTTTCCCAGTAGTCTCTCCTTCCTGTCTGTCCTCTCTCCCAGTAGTCCTAGTCTCTCCTTCCTGTCTGTCCTCTCTCCCAGTAGTCTCTCCTCTCTCCCAGTAGTCCTAGTCTCTCCTTCCTGTCTGTCCTCTTTCCCAGTACTCTCCTTCCTGTCTGTCCTCTCTCCCAGTAGTCCTAGTCTGTCCTTTTCTCCCATTAGTCCTAGTCTCTCCTTCCTGTCTGTCCTCTCTCCCAGTAGTCCTAGTCTCTCCTTCCTGTCTGTCCTCTCTCCCAGTAGTCTCTCCTTCCTGTCTGTCCTCTCTCCCAGTAGTCCTAGTCTCTCCTTCCTGTCTGTCATTTTCTCCCATTAGTCCTAGTCTCTCCTTCCTGTCTGTCCTCTCTCCCAGTAGTCCTAGTCTCTCCTTCCTGTCTGTCCTCTCTCCCAGTAGTCCTAGTCTCTCCTTCCTGTCTGTCCTCTCTCCCAGTAGTCCTAGTCTCTCCTTCCTGTCTGTCCTCTCTCCCAGTAGTCCTAGTCTCTCCTTCCTGTCTGTCCTCTCTCCCAGTAGTCCTAGTCTCTCCTTCCTGTCTGTCCTCTCTCCCATTAGTCCTAGTCTCTCCTTCCTGTCTGTCCTCTCTCCCAGTAGTCCTAGTCTCTCCTTCCTGTCTGTCCTTTTCTCCCAGTAGTCCTAGTCTCTCCTTCCTGTCTGTCCTCTCTCCCAGTAGTCCTAGTCTCTCCTTCCTGTCTGTCCTCTCTCCCAGTAGTCCTAGTCTCTCCTTCCTGTCTGTCCTCTCTCCCAGTAGTCCTAGTCTCTCCTTCCTGTCTGTCCTCTCTCCCAGTAGTCCTAGTCTCTCCTTCCTGTCTGTCCTCTCTCCCATTAGTCCTAGTCTCTCCTTCCTGTCTGTCCTCTCTCCCAGTAGTCCTAGTCTCTCCTTCCTGTCTGTCCTTTTCTCCCAGTAGTCCTAGTCTCTCCTTCCTGTCTGTCCTTTTCTCCCAGTAGTCCTAGTCTCTCCTTCCTGTCTGTCCTCTCTCCCAGTAGTCCTAGTCTCTCCTTCCTGTCTGTCCTTTTCTCCCAGTAGTCCTAGTCTCTCCTTCCTGTCTGTCCTTTTCTCCCAGTAGTCCTAGTCTCTCCGTCCTGTCTGTCCTCTCTCCCAGTAGTCCTAGTCTCTCCTTCCTGTCTGAAACTGTGGCTCACTCTTTCCAGTATGAATCAGTAAACACATCATTGGCTCTGCTCTGACTGTGACTCACTCACTCTCACTCACTCACTCACACACACACACACACCTACCTACCTCGCTGTCACACACCTCCCTTCAAAAGGACAAATCATTATATGAGCATTAGCTCTGCTATATACATACACACACCTAGATGTCACACCTACATTTTTACATTTACATTTTAGTCATTTAGCAGACACTCTTATCCAGAGCGACTTACAGTTAATGCATACATTTTTTTTTTCATACCCCCTGTGGGAATCAAACCCACAACCCTGGCGTTGCAAACGCCATGCTCTATCAACTGAGCTACATCCCTGCCGGCCATTCCCTCCCCTACCCTGGACGACGCTGGGCCAATTGCGCGCCGCCCCATTGGTCTCCCGGTCGCGGCCGGCTATGACAGAGCCTGGATTCGAACCAGGATCTCTAGTGGCACAGCTAGCACTGCGATGCAGTGCCTTAGACCACTGCGCCACTCGGGAGATATGAGCATTAGCTCTGCTATAGGGTGATATATCGATTTAATTTGAATCCATGTTTTTGCACGATGTTCCAAATGCCTGTATCGCAAGAAACACATTTATTTTTATTTTTGAGCATTTATGTCCTCAGGTTGTCTTTTTGGTCTCATCTCCTTCACTCCTTCTGTGCACCTTCCTATTTACACCAGAGATCTGTGTATAATGACGAGATGCTCACATCTCTGCCCTAACAATGGGAGTCATTGTCCAAAATAAGCCCATAGAAACGCATTGGCTTATTTTGGAGATATTTTGGCGAGAGTGAAACCTCTCGCTTCGCCTCTTCCTCTCTGTTTACACCCACACACCAAGCCCCTCCCCCTGCCAATCACAACAACAAAGATGAGAGATCACATCTTCCTCTCTGACAAGCGGTTTCAACTCACTATTTGCATTTGAGGTTTGGTCCAACAGATTCGGGTCATATGGACACCGAAACACATTGAGACATTGTTTTACTGTAATAGAAGAGAAGTTAACCTTTTAACGATATCCTTTTTATGTCTCAACTCCTCAAATTGTACGCAGAGCAGACACTACTAAAACAGGAGTTTCAATGAACATTAATTCAGGAAAATGTATTCTCAGTTTGTCGCACATGGCATTGCGGTACCATGTAACGCTAGCAGCATTTTAGCCAAAGACTGTTATACCAGCTGTCTAGTCTGTGTTTTGTAAATGTGCAATAAGCATAAAACACAATTATATAAGGAATTGGCAACTCATTCTGAGAAATAAGGTAGGTCACTTGATTTCAACATCTGAACAAAGTGGACAGGCTAGCATGCTGTTCAAACAGTTGGAGACGGACAGAAGGGTGTGTTCATAACAATTCAACTGTTCTGCCTTGTTAGTTAGCAAATACATCCAAATTGGCTAAACTTGAAATATAAAGATTTGCTGGCTACTCACTAGAACGTGGGCTTGTGCTTGAGAGATTGTTTATCAATCAAATATATTTATAAAGCCTTTTTTACCCAGCCTAAACCCCAAACAGCAAGCAATGCAGATGTATGAAACCTGTGTTAATTTTCTATAATAATTTTCTATAATGCCTGCTAGAAGAAGTTGGTCATTATTAGTGAATATGCGTTCTGGTTAATGGGGCGGCAGGTAGCTTAGTGGTTAAGAGCGTTGTGCCAGTAACCGAAAGGTCGCTGGTTCTAATCCTGAGCCGACTAGGTGAAAAATCTGTCGATGTGCCCTTGAGCAAGGCACTTAACCCTCATTGCTCATGTAAGTCGCTCTGGATAAGAGCGTCTGCTAAATGACTAAAATGTAAATGTAAATGTTACATTTGTAACAAAAAGGGCATTTTAATAGACAGTGATTATTGCAAAAAAAGCAGGTTAAACTATTTTGATAAAATAATGAAATTATTAGTGTGTCTTATGGTTGTGGAAGGGTTATATTTAGCCTAGGTATAATTTCCCAATCCTGAATTCATTAGGTTATTCCCAACTGTTTGAAATGTAGTGTATTTGACCTTTTTAATTGTACCACAAAGCTTATTTGGAGAAAACATTAAAGAATATATATATATATATACACACACACACTACCAGTCAAAAGTTTTAGAACACCTACTCATTTAAGGGTTTTTCTTTATTTTTACTATTTTCTACATTGTAGAATAATAGTGAAGACATTAAAACAATGAAATAACACATATGGAGTCATGTAGTAACCAAAAAAGTGTTAAACAAATCAAAATATATTTGAGATTCTTCAAATAGCCACCCTTTGCCTTGATGACAGCTTTGCACACTCTTGGCATTCTCTCAACCAGCTTCACCTGGAATACTTTTCCAACAGTCTTGAAGGAGATCCCACATATGCTGAGCACTTGTTGGCTGCTTTTCCTTCACTCTGCCGTCCGACTCATCCCAAACCATCTCAATTGGGTTGAGGTCGGGGGATTGTGGAGGCCAGGTCATCTGATGCAGCACTCTATCACTCTCCTTCTTGGTCAGATAGCCCTTACACAGCCTTGGGGTGTGTTGGGTCATTGTCCTGTTGATAAACAAATGATAGTCCTATTAAGCCCAAACCAGATGGGATGGCGTATCACTGCAGAATGCTGTGGTAGCCATGCTGGTTAAGTGTGCCTTTGAATTCTAAATAAATCACAGACAGTGTCACCAGCAAAGCACCCCAACACCATAACACCTCCTCCTCCATACTTTACGGTGGGAAATACACATGCGGAGATCATCCATTCACCCACACCGCGTCTCACAAAGACACGGCGGTTGGAACCAAATAGCTCCAATTTGGACTCCAGACTAAAGGACAAATTTCCACCAGTCTAATGTCCATTGCTCGTGTTTCATGGCCCAAGCAGGTCTCTTCTTATTATTGGTGTCCTTTAGTGGGGGTTTCTTTGCAGCAATTCGACTATGAAGGCTTGATTCACACAGTCCCCTCTGAACAGTTGATGTTGAGATGTGTCTGTGACTTGACCTCTGTGAAGCATTTATTTGGGCTGCAATTTCTGAGGCTGGTAACTCTAATGAACTTATCCTCTGCAGCAGAGGTAACTCTGGGTCTTCCATTCCTGTGGCAGTCCTCATGAGAGCTAGTTTCATCATAGCGCTTGATGATTTTTGCGACTGCACTTGAAGAAACTTTCAAAGTTCTTGAAATGTTCCGTATTGATTGACCTTTATGTCTTAAAGTAATGGACTGTCAATTCTCTTTGCTTATTTGAGCTGTTCTTGCCATAATATGGACTTGGTCTTTTACCAAATAGGGCTATCTTCTGTATACCCCCCCCTACCTTGTCACAACACAACTGATTGGCTCAAATGCATTAAGAAGGAAAGAAGTTCCACAAATTCACTTTTAAGAAGGTACACCTGTTAATTGAAAAGCATTCCAGGTGACTACCTCATGAAGCTGGGTGAGGGAATGCCAAGAGTGTGCAAAGCTGTCATCAAGGCAAAGGGTGGCTATTTGAAACATGATGGCCGTACGCACTACCCTCTGTAGTGCCTTGCGGTTAGAAGCCGAGCAGTTCCCATACCAGGTGGTGATGCAACTAGTCAGGATGCTCTCGATGGTGCAGCTGTATAACTTTTTGAGGATCTGAGGACCCATGCCAAATCTTTTCAGTCTCCTGAGGGGGAATAGGCTTTGTCGTGCCCTCTTCACTGTCTTGGTGTGCTTGGACCATGATAGTTTGTTGGTGATGTGGACACCAAGGAACTTGAAGCTCTCAACCTGTTCCACTACAGCCCCGTCGATGAGAATGGGGACGTGCTCAGTCCTCTTTTTTTCTTCTTCCTGTAGTCCACAATCATCTCCTTTGTCTTGATCACGTTGAGGGAGAGGTTGTTGTCCTGGCACCACACGGCCAGGTCTCTGACCTCCTCCCTATAGGCTGTCTCACCGTTGTCGGTGATCAGGCCTACCACTGTTGTGTCCTCTGCAAACTTAATGATGGTGTTGGAGTCGAGCCTGGCCATGCAGTCATGGGTGAACAGGGAGTACAGGAGGGGACTGAGCACGCACCCCTGAGGTGCCCCCGTGTTGAGGATCAGCGTGGCAGATGTGTTGTTACCTACCCTTACCACCTGGGGACGGCCCGTCAGGAAGTCCAGGATCCAGTTGCAGAGGGAGCTGTTTAGTCCCAGGGTCCTTAGCTTAGTGATGAGCTTTGAGGGCACTATGGTGTTGAACACTGAGCTGTAGTCAATGAATAGCATTCTCACGTAGGTGTTCCTCTTGTCAAGGTAGGAAAGGGCAGTGTGGAGTGCAATAGAGATTGCATCATCTGTGGATCTGTTGGGGCGGTATGCAAATTGGAGTTGGGATAATGGTGTTGATCTGAGCCATGACCATGACTTCATGGCTGCAGACGTGAGTGCTACGGGTCGGTAGTCAATTAAGCAGGTTATCTTAGTGTTCTTGGGCATGGGGACTATGGTGGTCTGCTTGAAACATGTTGGTATTACAGACTCAGTCAGGGACATGTTGAAAATGTCAGTGAAGACACTTGCCAGTTGGTCAGCACATGCTCGGAGTACACGTCCTGGTAATACATCTGGCCCTGCGGCCTTGTGAATGTTGACCTGTTTAAAGGTGATCATATAAACGTGATCATATAGTCATCCGGAACAGCTGATGCTCTCATGCATACTTCAGTGTTGCTACTGGATAGATGGCGTAATGGTGCCATCTGCTGGTGGATAGATGGCGTAATGGTGCCATCTGCTGGTGGATAGATGGTGTAATGGTGCCATCTGCTACTGGATAGATGGCGTAATGGTGCCATCTGCTGGTGGATAGATGGTGTAATGGTGCCATCTGCTGGTGGATAGATGGTGTAATGGTGCCATCTGTTGGTGGATAGATGGCGTAATGGTGCCATCTGCTGGATAGATGGTGTAATGGTGCCATCTGCTACTGGATAGATGGTGTAATGGTGCCATCTGCTGGTGGATAGATGGCGTAATGGTGCCATCTGCTACTGGATAGATGGCGTAATGGTGCCATCTGTTGGTGGATAGATGGTGTAATGGTGCCATCTGCTACTGGATAGATGGCGTAATGGTGCCATCTGCTGGTGGATAGATGGCGTAATGGTGCCATCTGCTGGTGGATAGATGGCGTAATGGTGCCATCTGCTGGTGGATAGATGATGTAATGGTGCCATCTGCTACTGGATAGATGGCGTAATGGTGCCATCTAATGGTGGATAGATGGCGTAATGGTGCCATCTGCTGGTGGATAGATGGTGTAATGGTGCCATCTGCTGGTGGATAGATGGTGTAATGGTGCCATCTGCTGGTGGATAGATGGTGTAATGGTGCCATCTGTTGGTGGATAGATGGCGTAATGGTGCCATCTGCTGGTGGATAGATGGCGTAATGGTGCCATCTGCTACTGGATAGATGGCGTAATGGTGCCATCTGCTGCAGGATAGATGGTGTAATGGTGCCATCTGCTGGTGGATAGATGGTGTAATGGTGCCATCTGTTGGTGGATAGATGGCGTAATGGTGCCATCTGTTGGTGGATAGATGGTGTAATGGTGCCATCTGCTACTGGATAGATGGCGTAATGGTGCCATCTGCTGCAGGATAGATGGTGTAATGGTGCCATCTGCTGGTGGATAGATGGTGTATTGGTGCCATCTGCTGGTGGATAGATGGTGAATGGTGCCATCTGCTGCTGGATAGATGGCGTAATGGTGCCATCTGCTACTGGATAGATGGCGTAATGGTGCCATCTGTTGGTGGATAGATGGCGTAATGGTGCCATCTGCTACTGGATAGATGGCGTAATGGTGCCATCTGCTGCAGGATAGATGGTGTAATGGTGCCATCTGCTGGTGGATAGATGGTGTAATGGTGCCAATATGCTGGTGGATAGATGGCGTAATGGTGCCATCTGCTTCTGGATAGATGGCGTAATGGTGCCATCTGCTGGTGGATAGATGGCGTAATGGTGCCATCTGCTGGATAGATGGCGTAATGGTGCCATCTGCTGGATAGATGGTGTAATTGGCCATCTGCTGGTGGATAGATGGTGTAATGGTGCCTGCTGCTGGATAGATGGTGTAATCAAATCAAATCAAATCAAATTTTATTGGTCACATGCGCCGAATACAACAGGTGCAGACATTACAGTGAAATGCTTACTTACAGCCCTTAACCAACAGTGCATTTATTTTAAACAAAAAAGTAAGAATAAAACAACAACAAAAAAAGTGTTGAGAAAAAAAGAGCAGAAGTAAAATAAAGTGACAGTAGGGAGGCTATATATACAGTAAAATAAAGTGACAGTAGGGAGGCTATATATACAGGGGGGTACCGTTGCAGAGTCAATGTGCGGGGGCACCGGCTAGTTGAGGTAGTTGAGGTAATATGTACATGTGGGTAGAGTTAAAGTGACTATGGATAAATACTTACTTAACAGAGTAGCAGCAGCGTAAAAAGGATGGGGTGGGGGGGCAGTGCAAATAGTCCGGGTAGCCATGATTAGCTGTTCAGGAGTCTTATGGCTTGGGGGTAGAAGCTGTTGAGAAGTCTTTTGGACCTAGACTTGGCTCTCCGGTACCGCTTGCCGTGCGGTAGCAGAGAGAACAGTCTATGACTAGGGTGGCTGGAGTCTTTGACAATTTTGAGGGCCTTCCTCTGACACCGCCTGGTATAGAGGTCCTGGATGGCAGGGAGCTTTGCCCCAGTGATGTACTGGGCCGTACGCACTACCCTCTGTAGTGTCTTGCGGTCGGAGGCCAAGCAGTTGCCATACCAGGCGGTGATGCAACCAGTCAGGATGCTCTCGATGGTGCAGCTGTAGAATTTTGCCAGCTGCTGGATAGATGGTGTAATGGTGCCATATGCTGGTGGATAGATGGTGTAATGGTGCCATCTGCTGGTGGATAGATGGTGTAATGGTGCCTGCTGCTGGATAGATGGTGTAATGGTGCCATATGCTGCTGGATAGATGGTGTAATGGTGCCATCTGCTGGTGGATAGATGGTGTAATGGTGCCTGCTGCTGGATAGATGGTGTAATGGTGCTGTCTGCTGGTGGATAGATGGTGTAATGGTGCAGAAGTGATGAATGTGGAGCTTCAATAAAGAACCCATTGCAAAATCTCTCTCTCAACTCAATTCAAAGGGCTTTATTGGCATGGGAAACGTGTGTTAACATTGCCAAAGCAAGTGAAGTAGATAATAAACAAAAGTGAAATAAACAATATAATATTAACAGTAAACATTACACTCAGAAGTTCCAAAAGAATAAAGATATTTCAAATGTCATATTATGTATATATACAGTGTTGTAACAATGTGCAAATAGATAAATACAAAAGGGAAAATAAATAAACAAAAATATGGGTTGTATTTACAGTGGTGTTTGTTCTTCACTGGTTGCCCTTTTCTTGTGGCAATCGGTCACAAATCTTGCTGCTGTGATGGCACACTGTGGTTTTTCACCCAGTAGATATGGGAGTTGATGAATTGTTTTCTTTCTCTCACAATTGTATTTGTTTTCTTCCTCCAGGTCTGTGTATGATGGAAGGGAGCATGGGTTGTTCATGGTGAAGCTGGACGGGAGGATTCGTAACCATGACAGAGACATTGAGAAGATGTGTAACCACCACTTCCAAGGCTTCGTTGACTCCATCACTGAACTACTGAAAGTCAGGGGAGAGGCACAGAAACTCAAGGTAAGTGCAGGATGGGGGGCGGGATGAAGTGCAGGATGGAGGGATGTTATTCCTGACTCTTCTCTCTGATTGGCTGTTTTCAGAGTCAGGTGACTGACACCAACCAGCGTCTCCAGGACGACGGGAAAGGGGTATGACATCACAGCCTTCTGAGCTGATCAATAAGCAATGATTTCATAATCATTTCAATAATACACCTTACTGTGCCGGCGCTAAATAATCACAGAGACCTCCTCTCCTCTCCTCTCCTCTCCTCTCCTCTCCTCTCCTCTCCTCTCCTCTCCTCTCCTCTCCTCTCCTCTCCTCTCCTCTCCTCTCCTCTCCTCTCCTCTCCTCTCCTCTCCTCTCCTCTTAGCTCCTAACCTGTATGGATGAAATGAGACAATGTCGTCTGCAACAGAGAAACATCGCCACGACCATTGACAAGCTCACACACTGTCTACCAGGTACACACACCATTGACAAGCTCACACACTGTCTACCAGACAATGAGGATATTTTTTTTCACATTTTGTTACGTTATAGCCTTATTCTAAAATGGATTAAATTATTTTTTTCCCTTTATCAATCTACACACAATACTCCATATTGACAAAGCAAATACCTTATTTACATAAGTATTCAGACCCTTTGCTGTGAGACTCGAAATTGAGCTCAGGTGCATCCTGTTTCCACTGATCATCCTTGAGATGTTTCTACAACTTGATTGGAGTCCACCTGTGGTAAATTCAATTGATTGGACATGATTTGGAAATGCACACACCTGTCTATATAAGGTCCCACAGTTGACAGTGCATGTCAGAGCAAAAACCAAGCCATGAGGTCGAAGGAATTGTCCGTAGAGCTCTAAGACAGGATTGTGTCGAAGCACAGATCTGGGGAAGGGTACCAAAACATTTATGCAGCATTGAAGGTCCCCAAGAACACAGTGGCCTCCATCATTCTTAAATGGAAGAAGTTTGGAACCACCAAGACTCTTCCTAGAGCTGGCCACCCGGCCAAACTGAGCAATCGGGGGAGAAGGGCCTTGGTCAGGGAGGTGACAAGAACCCGATGGTCACAGAGCTCCAGAATTCCTCTGTGGAGATGGGATAACCTTCCAGAAGGACAACCCTCTCTGCAGCACTCCACCAATCAGGCATTTATGGTAGAGTGGCCAGACGGAAGCCACTCCTCAGTAAAAGGCACATGACAGCCTGCTTGGAGTTTGACAAAAGGCACCTAAAGACAAGATTCTCTGGTCTGATGAAACCAAGATTTAACTCTTTGGCCTGAATGCCAAGCGTCACGTCTGGAGGAAACCTGGCACCATCCCTACAGTGAAGCATGGTGGTGGCAGCATCATGCTGTGGAGATGTTTTTCAGCGGCAGGGACTGGGAGACTAGTCAGGATTGAGGGAAAGATGAACGGAGCAAAGTACAGAGAGCTCCTTGATGAAAACCCGCTCCAGAGCGCTCAGGACCTCAGACTGGGGCGAAGGTTCACCTTCCAACAGGACAACGACCCTAAGCACACAGCCAAGACAACGCAGGAGTGACTTCGGGACCAGTCTCTGAATGTCCTTGAGTGGCCCAGCCAGAGCCCGGACTTGAACCCGATCGAACATCTCTGGAGAGACCTGAAAATAGCTGTGCAGCGACGCTCCCCATCCAACCTGACAGAGCTTGAGAGGATCAGCAGAGAAGAATGGGAGAAACTCTCCAAATACAGGTGTGCCAAGCTTGTAGCTTCATACCCAAGAAGACTTGAGGCTGTAATCGCTGCCAAAGGAGCTTCAACAAAGTACTGAGTAAAGGGTCTGAATACTTATGTAAATACGATATTTCAAAATGTCTAAAAACACCTGTTTTTGCTTTGTCATTATGGGGTATTGTGTGTAGAAAAACAACTTAATCCAATTTAGAATAACAGCAGATAACTATAACATATCACATTACATAGCAGCACATAGCTGGTAAATAGTGTAGTTGATTAGGATCCTCATTATGTACTGCACATGCAGCAGCTACTCTTCCTGGGGTCCACATGAAATGTACAAATACATGACAAAGTACAGAACAGTTATAGAAGAACAACATAAGATCCTGCTTTAAATTCTAAATCAAATAAGACATAAACACGACCGTTCAAAAGTTTGGGGTCACTTGAAATTTCATTTTTTTTTCGAAAGAAAAGCAGTTATTTTGTCCATTTTAAAATAACATAAAATTGATCAGAAATACAGTGTAGACATGGTTAATGTTGTAAATGGCTATTGTAGCTGGAAACGGCTGATTTTTATTTTATTTTTATTTTTTATTTTATTTTAAATATCTACTGAGGCGTACAGAGGCCCATTATCAGTAACCATCAGTCCTGTGTTCCAATGGCACGTTGTGTTTGCTAATCCAAGTTTATCATTTTAAAAGGCTAATTGATCATTAGAAAACCCTTTTGCAATTATGTTAGTACAGCTGAAAACTGTTGTGCTGATTAAAGAAGTAATAAAACTGGACTTCTTGAGACTAGTTGAGTATCTGGAGCGTCAGCAATTGTGGGTTCGATTACACGATCAAAATGGCCAGAAACAAAGAACTTTCGTCTGAAACTCGTTAGTCTTGTTCGGAAAAATGAAGGCTATTCCATGCGAGAAATTGCCAAGAAACTGAAGATCTCGTACAACGCTGTGTACTACTCCCTTCACAGAACAGCGCAAACTGGCTCTAACCAGAATAGAAAAAGGAGTGTCTAGGCTGAGAAACAGATGTCTCACAGGTCCTCAACTGGCAGCTTCATTAAATAGTACCCGCAAAACACCAGTCTCAACGTCAACAGTGAAGAGGCGACTCCGGGATGCTGACCTTGTAGGCAGAGTTGCAAAGAAAAAGCCATATCTCAGACTGGCCAATAAAAATAAAAGATTAAGATGGGCAAAAGAACACAGACACTGGACAGAGGAAGATTGGAAAAAAGTATTATGGACAGACGAATCGAAGTTTGAGGTGTTCGGATCACAAAGAAGAACATTTGTGAGACGCAGACCAAATGAAAAGATGCTGGAGGAGTGCTTGAGGCCATCTGTCAAGCATGGTGGAGGCAATGTGATGGTCTGGGGGTGCTTTGGTGGTGGTAAAGTGGGAGATTTGTACAGGGTAAAAGGGATCTTGAAGAAGAAGGCTATCACTCCATTTTGCAACGCCATGCCATACCCTGTGGACGGCGCTTGATTGGAGCCAATTTCCTCCTACAACAGGACAATGACCCAAAGCACAGCTCCAAACTATGCAAAAACTATTTAGGGAAGAAGCAGTCAGCTGGTATTCTGTCTATAATGGAGTGGCCAGAAATGTCACCGGATCTCAACCCTATTGAGCTGTTGTGGGAGCAGCTTGACCGTATGGTACGTAAGAAGTGCCCATCAAGCCAATCCAACTTGTGGGAGGCTTTAGGAAGCATGGGGTGAAATCTCTTCAGATTACCTCAACAAATTGACAAGCAGAATGCCAAAGGTCTGCAAGGCTGTAATTGCTGCAAATGGAGGATTCTTTGACGAAAGCAAAGTTTGAAGGACACAATTATTATTTATATTAAAAATCATTATTTCTAACCTACATTTCCTATGCACTTTGCTATATTTCCTATTCAAACTAATTTCATGTGTGTTTTCATGGGAAACAAGGACATTTCTAAGTGACCCCAAACTGTCGAACGGTACTGTATATAGGGAAGACCCCAAGAGACAACAATGCTTATTTATACACTATTCATAT
Organism: Coregonus lavaretus; assembly: GCF_964263955.1. Taxonomy (NCBI): domain Eukaryota; kingdom Metazoa; phylum Chordata; class Actinopteri; order Salmoniformes; family Salmonidae; genus Coregonus; species Coregonus lavaretus. Next base: position 38,552 of record NW_028159930.1, on the reverse strand, counting down.
ATACATATTTATATTGTTATATACAGTACAGTTAAATTAGATATTTAAAAAGAGGAGAGGTGCTGTGATACTATGTTTTTTTTTTTTTAATCTGTTTTTTAAAGTTAAACTTGCTTTTTGCCTGAGTAACCTCTGGTGGCAGAGCATTGCATAATGACATGTCTCTATACATACAGTAACTGAGCGACGCATTAAATCTGTTTTTTGGTTTGGTACCGTGAAGAAACCCATAGTGGGGTATGACATCACAGCCTTCTGTGGGACACCTGCTCGTCGAACATCTCATTCCAAAATCATGGACATTAATATGGAGTTGGTCCCCCCCTTTGCTGCTATAACAGCCTCCACTCTTCTGGGAAAGCTTTCCACTAGATGTTGGAACATTGCTGCGGGGGGACTTGCTTCCATTCAGCCACAAGAGCATTAGTGAGGTCGGACACTGATGTTGGGCAGTTAGGCCTGGCTCGCAGTCGGCGTTCCAATTCATCCCAAAGGTGTTCGATGGGGTTGTGGTCAGTGCTCTGTGCAGGCCAGTCCAAGTTCTTCCACACCGATCTCGACAAACCATTTCTGTATGGACCTCGCTTTGTGCACAGGGGCATTGTCATGCTGAAACAGGAAAGGGCCTTCCACAAACTGTTGCCACAAAGTTGGAAGCACAGAATCGTCTAGAATGTCATTGTATGCTGTAGCGTTAAGATTTCCCTTCACTGGAAATAAGGGGCCCGAACCATGAAAAACAGCCCCAGACCATTGTTCGTCCTCCACCAAACTTTACAGTTGGCACTATGCATTGAGGCAGGTAGCGTTCTCCTGGCATCTGCCAAACCCAGATTGGTTGTCGGACTTCCAGATGGTGAAGCGTGATTCATCACTCCAGAGAACGCATTTCCACTGCTCCAGAGTCCAATGGCGGTGAGCTTTACACCACTCCAGCCGACGCTTGGCATTGTGCACGGTGATCTTAGGCTTGTGTGCAGCTGCTCGTCCATGGAAACCCATTTCATGAAGTTCCCGACGAACAGTTATTGCGCTGACGTTGCTTTCAGAGGCAGTTTGGAACTCGGTAGTGAGTGTTGCCACCGAAGACAGACAGATTTTACGCGCTTCAGCACTCAGCGGTCCCGTTCTGTGAGCTTGTGTGGCCTACCACTTCTCGGCTGAGCCGTTGTTGCTCCTAGACGTTTCCACTTCACAATAACAGCACTTACAGTTGACCAGGGCAGCTCTAGCAGGGCAGAAATTTGACAAACTGACTTGGTGGAAAGGTGGCATCCTATGACGATGCCACGTTGAAAGTCACTGAGCACTTCAGTAAGGCCATTCTACTGCCAATGTTTGTCTATGGAGATTGCACGGCTGCATGCTTGATTTTATACACCTGTCAGCAACAGGTATGGCTGAAATAGCCGAATCCACTAATTTCAAGGCGTGTCCACATACTTTTGTGTAGATATAGTGTATGTCTGTTTGAAGTGTATGCTAACAGATTATACAGGTGGTTAGGAATTTTCAACACACAAACGTTTCTTAAAAAGACTAGAAGAGAAGTATTGAATTTCTCCTCAAACCTCAACCATGAAATACTATCATGCATGTTGTTGATGTTAGTTCTATGTGTACAGTTAAAGGCAAGGCGTGCTGCTCTGGTTTGAGCCAGTTGCAGCTTTGCTGGGTCTTTCTTTGCTGCATCTGACCATAACACCAGACAGTAATCAAAATGGGACAAGATCAGAACCTGAACAACTAGTACAGGTGATCTTTTTACAACAGACGTATCTCTCCCCGTCTTCACAACAACTTTGTCAGTATGACTTGACCATGATAACTGACCATCCATCCAATGTTACTCCTAGGAGTTAAATAGCTGGTTGCCGGAAGACATTTGCAGGTCATAGATACAGTGAGGGGGAAAAAGTATTTGATCCCCTGCTGATTTTGTACGTTTGCCCACTGACAAAGAAATGATCAGTCTATAATTTTAATGGTAGGTTTATTTGAACAGTGAGAGACAGAATAACAACAACAAAATCCAGACAAAAGCATGTTAAAAATGTTATAAATTGATTTGCATTTTAATGAGGGAAATAAGTATTTGTCCCCTCTACAAAACATGACTTAGTACTTGGTGGCAAAACCCTTGTTGGCAATCACAGAGGTCAGACGTTTCTTGTAGTTGGCCACCAGGTTTGCACACATCTCAGGAGGGATTTTGTCCCACTCCTCTTTGCAGATCTTCTCCAAATCATTAAGGTTTCGAGGCTGACGTTTGGCAACTCGAACCTTCAGCTCCCTCCACAGATTTTCTATGGGATTAAGGTCTGGAGACTGGCTAGGCCACTCCATGACCTTAATGTGCTTCTTCTTGAGCCACTCCTCTGTTGCCTTGGCTGTGTGTTTTGGGTCATTGTCATGCTGGAATACCCATCCACGACCCATTTTCAATGCCCTGGCTGAGGGAAGGAGGTTCTCACCCAAGATTTGATGGTACATGGCCCCGTCCATCGTCCCATTGATGCAGTGAAGTTGTCCTGTCCTCTTAGCATAAAATCACCCCCAAAGCATAATGTTTCCACCTCCATGTTTGACAGTGGGGATGATGTTCTTGGGGTCATAGGCAGCAATCCTCCTCCTCCAAACACGGCGAGTTGAGTTGTTGCCAAAGAGCTCCATTTTGGTCTCATCTGACCAACACTTTCACCCAGTTCTCCTCTGAATCATTCAGATGTTCATTGGCAAACTTCAGACGGCCCTGTATATGTGCTTTCTTGAGCAGGGGGACCTTGCAGGCGCTGCAGGATTTCAGTCCTTCACGGCGTAGTGTGTTACCAATTGTTTTCTTGGTGACTATGGTCCCAGCTGCCTTGAGATCATTGACAAGATCCTCTCGTGTAGTTCTGGGCTGATTCCTCACCGTTCTCCCAGGCAGAGGGAGATTGACAGTTATTTTGTTTCTTCCATTTGCGAATAATCGCACTAACTGTTGTCACCTTCTCACCAAGCTGCTTGGCGATGGTCTTGTAGCCCATTCCAGCCTTGTGTAGGTCTACAATATTGTCCCTGACATCCTTGGAGAGCTCTTTGGTCTTGGCCATGGTGGCGAGTTTGGAATCTGATTGATTGATTGCTTCTGTGTACAGGTGTCTTTTATACAGGTAACAAGCTGAGATTAGGAACACTCCCTTTAAGAGTGTGCTCCTAATCTCAGCTCATTACCTGTATAAAAGACACCTGGGATCCAGAAATCTTTCTGATTGAGAGGGGGTCAAATACTTATTTCCCTCATTAAAATGCAAATCAATTTATAACATTTTTTACATGCGTTTTTCTGGATTTTTTTGTTGTTATTCTGTCTCTCACTGTTCAAATAAACCTACCATTAAAATGATAGACTGATAATTTCTTTGTCAGTGGGCAAACGTACAAAATCAGCAGGGGATCAAATACTTTTTTCCCTCACTGTATCCAACTAATTCACCTCTTCTCCTGTCTGTCTCTTCTGTCTTTCAGTGTTGGAGATGTACAGCAAGCTACAGGAACACATGAGGCTGAAAAGGTTTGTGTTGCGCTTCTCCGACATGTAAACCCTGTTCCTGGAGAGCTACCTTCTCCGACATGTAAATTAATCAGGGCTCTCCAACCCTGTTCCCGGAGAGCTACCTTCTCCGACATGTAAACCCTGTTCCTGGAGAGCTACCTTCTCCGACATGTAAACCCTGTTCCCGGAGAGCTACCTTCTCCGACATGTAAACCCTGTTCCTGGAGAGCTACCTTCTCCGACATGTAAACCCTGTTCCCGGAGAGCTACCTTCTCCGACATGTAAACGCTGTTCCCGGAGAGCTACCTTCTCCGACATGTAAACGCTGTTCCTGGAGAGCTACCTTCTCCGACATGTAAACGCTGTTCCTGGAGAGCTACCTTCTCCGACATGTAAACGCTGTTCCCGGAGAGCTACCTTCTCCGACATGTAAACGCTGTTCCCGGAGAGCTACCTTCTCCGACATGTAAACCCTGTTCCCGGAGAGCTACCTTCTCCGACATGTAAACGCTGTTCCCGGAGAGCTACCTTCTCCGACATGTAAACCCTGTTCCTGGAGAGCTATCTTCTCCGACATGTAAACCCTGTTCCCGGAGAGCTACCTTCTCCAACATGTAAATAAATCAGGGCTCTCCAACCCTGTTCCCGGAGAGCTACCTTCTCCAACATGTAAATAAATCAGGGCTCTCCAACCCTGTTCCCGGAGAGCTACCTTCTCCAACATGTAAATAAATCAGGGCTCTCCAACCCTGTTCCCGGAGAGCTTCCTTCTCCAACATGTAAATAAATCAGGGCTCTCCAACCCTGTTCCCGGAGAGCTACCTTCTCCAACATGTAAATAAATCAGGGCTCTCCAACCCTGTTCCCGGAGAGCTACCTTCTCCAACATGTAAATAAATCAGGGCTCTCCAACCCTGTTCCCGGAGAGCTACCTTCTCCAACATGTAAATAAATCAGGGCTCTCCAACCCTGTTCCCGGAGAGCTACCTTCTCCAACATGTAAATAAATCAGGGCTCTCCAACCCTGTTCCCGGAGAGCTACCTTCTCCAACATGTAAATTAATCAGGGCTCTCCAACCCTGTTCCCGGAGAGCTACCTTCTCCAACATGTAAATAAATCAGGGCTCTCCAACCCTGTTCCCGGAGAGCTACCTTCTCCAACATGTAAATAAATCAGGGCTCTCCAACCCTGTTCCCGGAGAGCTACCTTCCCCGACATGTAAATCAGGGCTCTCCAACCCTGTTCCCGGAGAGCTACTTTCCCCGACATGTAAATCAGGGCTCTCCAACCCTGTTCCCGGAGAGCTACCTTCTCCGACATGTAAATCAGGGCTCTCCAACCCTGTTCCCGGAGAGCTACTTTCCCCGACATGTAAATCAGGGCTCTCCAACCCTGTTCCCGGAGAGCTACCTTCCCCGACATGTAAATCAGGGCTCTCCAACCCTGTTCCCGGAGAGCTACTTTCCCCGACATGTAAATCAGGGCTCTCCAACCCTGTTCCCGGAGAGCTACCTTCCCCGACATGTAAATCAGGGCTCTCCAACCCTGTTCCCGGAGAGCTACCTTCCCCGACATGTAAATCAGGGCTCTCCAACCCTGTTCCCGGAGAGCTACCTTCCCCGACATGTAAATCAGGGCTCTCCAACCCTGTTCCCGGAGAGCTACCTTCTCCAACATGTAAATAAATCAGGGCTCTCCAACCCTGTTCCCGGAGAGCTACCTTCCCCAACATGTAAATCAGGGCTCTCCAACCCTGTTCCCGGAGAGCTACCTTCCCCAACATGTAAATCAGGGCTCTCCAACCCTGTTCCCGGAGAGCTACTTTCCCCGACATGTAAATCAGGGCTCTCCAACCCTGTTCCCGGAGAGCTACCTTCTCCGACATGTAAATCAGGGCTCTCCAACCCTGTTCCCGGAGAGCTACTTTCCCCGACATGTAAATCAGGGCTCTCCAACCCTGTTCCCGGAGAGCTACCTTCCCCGACATGTAAATCAGGGCTCTCCAACCCTGTTCCCGGAGAGCTACTTTCCCCGACATGTAAATCAGGGCTCTCCAACCCTGTTCCCGGAGAGCTACCTTCCCCGACATGTAAATCAGGGCTCTCCAACCCTGTTCCCGGAGAGCTACTTTCCCCGACATGTAAATCAGGGCTCTCCAACCCTGTTCCCGGAGAGCTACCTTCTCCGATATGTAAATCCGGGCTCTCCAACCCTGTTCCCGGAGAGCTACTTTCCCCGACATATAAATCAGGGCTCTCCAACCCTGTTCCCGGAGAGCTACCTTCCCCGACATGTAAATCAGGGCTCTCCAACCCTGTTCCCGGAGAGCTACTTTCCCCGACATGTAAATCAGGGCTCTCCAACCCTGTTCCCGGAGAGCTACCTTCCCCGACATGTAAATCAGGGCTCTCCAACCCTGTTCCCGGAGAGCTACCTTCCCCGACATGTAAATCAGGGCTCTCCAACCCTGTTCCCGGAGAGCTACCTTCCCCGACATGTAAATCAGGGCTCTCCAACCCTGTTCCCGGAGAGCTACCTTCTCCAACATGTACATGGATCACATTATCCTATCTCTCTCCTCTCTGCCTGTCTGTCTCTTTCTGATGTCGCTGTCTGTCTCTTTCTGACGTAACTAGGGGGCGACAAAGATCCACCAACTGAGCTATCTTCCTCTCTCTTCCTTCCTCTCTCTCTCCCCCATCCTCTCTCTCTCCCCCCTTCCTCTCTCTCTCTCCCCCCTTCCTCTCTCTCTCTCCCCCCTTCCTCTCTCTCTCTCCCCCCTTCCTCTCTCTCTCTCCCCCCTTCCTCTCTCTCTCCCCCCTTCCTCTCTCTCTCGCCCCTTCCTCTCTCTCTCCTCCTTCCTCTCTCTCTCCCCCCTTCCTCTCTCTCTCCTCCTTCCTCTCTCTCTCCCCCCTTCCTCTCTCTCTCCCCCCTTCCTCTCTCTCTCTCTCTCTCTGTCCTGAGCCTGACCTGTTGTGTGCCTTGTGAGTCATAAATTGTTATTTGTTTGTTGCTTGGCCAACAGCACACAGGGAGCAGAGAAAGGTCGGCCAATCCACACTGTGTGTGTGTGAGGAATGCTGTGTCTGTGTGTGTGTGAGGAATGCTGTGTGTGTGTGAGAGAGGAATGCTGTGTGAGAGGAAAGGTGTGTGTGTGTGTGTGTGTGTGAGGAATGCTGTGTGTGTGTGTGTGTGTGTGTGTGTGAGGAATGCTGTGTGTGTGTGTGTGTGTGTGCGTGAGGAATGCTGTGTGTGTGTGTGTGTGTGTGTGCGTGAGAGGAATGCTGTGTGTGAGAGGAATGCTGTGTGTGAGAGGAATGCTGTGTGTGTGAGAGGAATGTTCTGTGTGTGTGAGAGAGAGGAATGCTGTGTGTGTGTGTGAGAGAGAGGAATGCTTTGTGTGTGTGTGAGAGGAATGCTTTGTGTGTGAGAGGAATGCTTTGTGTGTGTGTGTGAGAGAGGAATGCTGTGTGTGTGTGTGAGAGGGATGCTTTGTGTGAGAGAGGAATGCTTTGTGTGTGTGTGTGAGAGAGAGATGCTGTGTGTGTGTGAGAGAGGAATGCTTTGTGTGTGTGTGTGAGAGAGAGATGCTGTGTGTGTGTGTGAGAGAGAGGGGGGGAGAGAGATTGAGGGAGGGAGAGATTGAGGGAGGGAGAGATTGAGGGAGGGAGGGAGGAATGAAGTGTGTGGTGCAGTTCACTGGTGTTTTCTTAACCCCTCTCCACTGCCGGGCCTCCCCTTTTAGGTTTCTAGCTTATTTTGGAGTGAGACTTTTTTTATTTGTGTGTGTTAACCCCTCTCTCCCCCGCCGTCCCTTCTCTAGGTACTACCCAGCGCTGCGGACCCTAGAGCTGCTGGAACAGACCTGTCTCCCCAGAGCGGGCCAGTACAGGTTCTGCTCCATCATGTCTGACAATATCCCCAGACTGAGGACCCTCATCAGAGACACAGCCATGTCTCAACTCAAAGACTTCCTGGAGAGCATCAGGAAACATTCAGACAAGATAGGAGAGACTGCCATGAAACAGGTGAGTCTCATCTTTCCTCCTCTCCCTATCTCCTCTCTCTCTCTCTGTCTGTGTCTCTCTCTCTCTGTCTGTGTCTCTCTCTCTCTGTCTGTGTCTCTCTCTGTCTGTGTCTCTGTCTGTGTCTCTCTCTGTCTGTCTGTCTGTGTCTCTGTCTGTCTGTGTCTCTGTCTGTCTGTGTCTCTCTCTCTCTGTCTGTGTGTCTCTCTCTCTCTGTCTGTGTCTCTCTCTCTCTGTCTGTGTGTCTCTCTCTCTCTGTCTGTGTCTCTCTCTGTGTCTCTCTCTGTCTGTGTCTCTCTCTGTCTGTCTGTCTCTGTCTGTCTGTGTCTCTCTCGGCCTTGGGGAACAGATGAACAGTTGAAGTACTGTATGTGTTGGCGTCTCCTGCAGAGTAGCGCCACTGTGTTTGTTTACTGGGACTGTGTGTGTGTGTGTGTGTGTGTGTGTGTGTGTGTGTGTGTGTGTGAGAGCTAATAAAACGTCCCTAAACAAGGCAGGGATGGATACCAGCCTAAAACCTACTCTACTGGTGACAGAGCTAGTAGACATGGATAGTGTGTTAGTAGACATGGATAGTGTGTTGGAGCTAGTAGACATGGATAGTGTGTTTGTAGACATGGATAGTGTGTTTGTGGGCAACATCAAAAACAGAAATGTGAGAGGAGGGGGGAGCTGCACTTCCTAACCTCCTGCCAAATGTATGACCATATTAGAGGAGGGGGGAGCTGCACTTCCTAACCTCCTGCCAAATGTATGACCATATTAGAGACACATATTTCCCTCAGATTACAGCGATCCACAAAGAATTCCAAAACAAATCCAATTTGGATAAACTCCCTTATCTACTGGGTGAAATGCCACATTGTGCAATCACAGCTGCAAGATTTGTGACCTGTTGCCACAAGAAAAGGGCAACCAGTGAAGAACAAACACCATTGTAAATACAACCCATATTAATGTTTATTTATTTTCCCTTTTGTACTTTAACTATTTCCACATTATTACAACACTGTATATAGACATAATATAACATTTGAAATGTCTTTATTCTTTTGGAACATCTGAGTGTAATGTTTACTGTTAATATTTTTATTGTTTAATTTTTTACATTTACATTTTTTGTCATTTAGCAGACGCTCTTATCCAGAGCGACTTACAGTTAGTGAGTGCATACATTATAATTTTTTTGTTTACATTTTTTATACCGGCCCCCCATGGGAATCGAACCCACAACCCTGGCGTTGCAAACGCCATGCTCTACCAACTGAGCTACCTCCCTGCCGGCCATTCCCTCCCCTACCCTGGACGACGCTGGGCCAATTGTGCGCCGCCCCATGGGTCTCCCGGTCGCGGCCGGCTACGACAGAGCCTGGATTCGAACCAGGATCTCTAGTGGCACAGCTAGCACTGCGATGCAGTGCCTTAGACCACTGCGCCACTTGTTTATTATCTATTTCACTTGCTTTGGAAATGTAAAAATATGTTTCCCATGCCAATAAAGCCCCTTGAATTGAAATTGAGAGACCCTTGAATTGAGAGAGGGAGAGACCCTTAAATTGAATTGAGAGAGACCCTTGAATTGAATTGAGAGAGACCCTTAAATTGAATTGAGAGGGAGAGAAACCCATAGATCTCTGTCCACAGTACCTTGAATTGTATTTTGGGTATTCTTGGGTGTAATTCCTCTCTTGTCCTATAGGGATCAGTAGAGCACAGTGGTAGAGCTGTAGCTATTACCTAACCACAGGTCTAGGATCAGATATCCTCAGCCTTAATCTAACACACACACACACACACACACACACACACACACACACACACACACACACACACACACACAATAGCCTGAATCTCACCCTGAACCATTAGAGGGCTGAAATAATATCTGATCCCAGAGCTGTTAGTTAGGGATAAGCTATATACTGCGGTCTATATTTAAGCAATAAAGCCCAAGGGGGTGTGGTATATTTAAGCAATAAAGCCCAAGGGGGTGTGGTATATGGCCAATATACCATGGCCAAGGGCACGACGCAACACGGAGTGGCTGGATACCGGCCCTTAGCCGTGGTCCGTTGGCCGTGTATCACAAACCCAGAGGTGCCTTTATTGCAATTATAAACTGGTTACCAGCGTAATTAGAGCAGCAAAAATGACGTGTTTTGTCATACCCGTGGTATACGGTCTGATATACCACGGCTGTCAGCCAATCAGCATTCAGGGATTGAACCACCCAGTTTATAATAACTGAAATAATATCTGTCCCTAGAGCTGTTAGTTAGGGATAGTCTATATAACTCTGATCTATATTATCTGACCCTAGAGCTGGAGAGAGGGGAGAGGAGAGGAGAGGAGAGGAGAGGAGAGGAGAGGAGAGGAGAGGAGAGGAGAGGAGAGGAGAGGGGAAGAGGAGGGGAGGAGAGGGGAAGAGGAGAGGGGAAGAGGAGAGGGGAAGAGGAGAGGAGAGGGGAAGAGGAGAGGGGAAGAGGAGAGGGGAAGAGGAGAGGAGGAGGGGAAGAGGAGTGGGGAAGAGGAGGGGGGAGGGATGGAACTGGAGCGCAGTCTTTTCCTTTCTTTTTTCGCTCACTTGCTCTTTATTAGTATCTCATCTCATTGTCTTCTCCTGAAAGGTATCCTCCTCTCGGTCTGTCTCTCTCTCTCTCTCTGTCTCTCTCTGTCTCTCTCTGTCTCTCTCTCTCTCTCTCTCTCTCTCTGTCTCTCGCTCTTTCATGCAGTGGCTGTCTGTCTTTTTCTTTCATTCTGTTTCCATCTCTTCATTCCGTTTGTCTCCCCCCTCTCTCTCTCTCTCTCCTTTCTCTCTTTCCCTCTGTCTCTCTAAGTTCAGTGCCAGTAGTGCATTTTCAGTAGTTCGACACACACACTAATGGGAACCACATTTCTCTGTCTGTGAAGTGGAAGAAGATTGATCACCTGTCTCTAGTTACCAACCACACACACACGCATACACACACACACACACACACACACACACACACACACACACACACACTGTGTGTCTTGCCTCTCAAAGCTCCTTATTGACAAATAATTTAGAATAACAGACAGCTGTCCCACTTTTACTCTTTCATTCCATCCTTCTCCCCTTTACCTCATCCCCCCCCCCTCTCTCTCTCTTCTCCTCATCCCCCCTCTCTCTCTCTCTCTCTTCTCCTCATCCCCCCTCTCTCTCTCTCTCTCTTCTCCTCATCCCCCCTCTCTCTCTCTTCTCCTCATCCCCCCCCCCTCTCTCTCTCTCTCTCTCTCTCTCTTTACCTCATCCCCCCTCTCTCTCTCTCTCTCTCTCTTCTCCTCATCCCCCCTCTCTCTCTCTCTCTCCCCTTTACCTCATCCCCCCTCTCTCTCTCTCTTCTCCTCATCCCCCCTCTCTCTCTCTCTCTCTCTCTCTCTCTTCTCCTCATCCCCCTCTCTCTCTCTCTCTCTCTCTCTCTCTCTCTCTCTCTCTCTCTCTCTCTCTCTCTCTCTCTCTCTCTCTCTCTCTCTCTCTCTCTCTCTCTCTCTCTCTCTCTTCTCCTCATCCCCCCTCTCTCTCTCTCTCTTCTCCTCATCCCCCCTCTCTCTCTCTCTTCTCCTCATCCCCCCTCTCTCTCTCTCTCTCTCTCTCTCTCTTCTCCTCATCCCCCCTCTCTCTCTCTTCTCCTCATCCCCTCTCTCTCTCTCTCTCTCTCTCTCTCTTCTCCTCATCCCCCTCTCTCTTCTCCTCATCCCCCTCTCTCTTCTCCTCATCCCCCTCTCTCTCTTCTCCTCATCCCCCTCTCTCTCTCTCTCTCTTCCTCCCCCTGCTCTTTCCCCCTCTCAACCCCTTCTCTGTGTGTTCCTGAAAATCTGAAGCAACCAGCTAGGGGACTCTAGTTCTCTACTCTCCAACATATTTAGTGTCATCAGTAACCAGCTAGGGGACTCTAGTTCTCTGTTCTCCAACATCATATTTAGTGGCATCAGTAACCAGCTAGGGGACTCTAGTTCTCTGTTCTCCAACATCATATTTAGTGGCAACAGTAACCAGCTAGGGGACTCTAGTTCTCTGTTCTCCATCATATTTAGTGTCATCAGTAACCCGCTAGGGGACTCTAGTACTCTGTTCTCCAACATCATATTTAGTGTCATCAGTAACCAGCTAGGGGACTCTAGTTCTCTGTTCTCCAACATCATATTTAGTGTCATCAGTAACCAGCTAGGGGACTCTAGTACTCTGTTCTCCAACATCATATTTAGTGGCATCAGTAACCAGCTAGGGGACTCTAGTTCTCTGTTCTCCAACATCATATTTAGTGGCATCAGTAACCAGCTAGGGGACTCTAGTTCTCTGTTCTCCAACATCATATTTAGTGTCATCAGTAACCAGCTAGGGGACTCTAGTTCTCTGTTCTCCAACATCATATTTAGTGGCATCAGTAACCAGCTAGGGGACTCTAGTTCTCTGTTCTCCAACATCATATTTAGTGTCATCAGTAACCAGCTAGGGGACTCTAGTTCTCTGTTCTTCATCATATTTAGTGTCATCAGTAACCAGCTAGGGGACTCTAGTTCTCTGTTCTCCAACATCATATTTAGTGTCATCAGTAACCAGCTAGGGGACTCTAGTTCTCTGTTCTCCATCATATTTAGTGTCATCAGTAACCAGCTAGGGGACTCTAGTTCTCTGTTCTTCATCATATTTAGTGTCATCAGTAACCAGCTAGGGGACTCTAGTACTCTGTTCTCCAACATCATATTTAGTGTCATCAGTAACCAGCTAGGGGACTCTAGTTCTCTGTTCTCCAACATCATATTTAGTGTCATCAGTAACCAGCTAGGGGACTCTAGTTCTCTGTTCTCCAACATCATATTTAGTGGCATCAGTAACCAGCTAGGGGACTCTAGTTCTCTGTTCTTCATCATATTTAGTGTCATCAGTAACCAGCTAGGGGACTCTAGTTCTCTGTTCTCCAACATCATATTTAGTGTCATCAGTAACCAGCTAGGGGACTCTAGTTCTCTGTTCTCCATCATATTTAGTGGCATCAGTAACCAGCTAGGGGACTCTAGTTCTCTGCTCTCCATCATATTTAGTGTCATCAGTAACCAGCTTGGGGACTCTAGTTCTCTGTTCTCCAACATCATATTTAGTGTCATCAGTAACCAGCTTGAGGACTCTAGTTCTCTGTTCTCCAACATCATATTTAGTGTCATCAGTAACCAGCTAGGGGACTCTAGTTCTCTGTTCTCCAACATCATATTTAGTGTCATCAGTAACCAGCTAGGGGACTCTAGTTCTCTGTTCTCCAACATCATATTTAGTGGCATCAGTAACCAGCTAGGGGACTCTAGTTCTCTGTTCTCCAACATCATATTTAGTGGCATCAGTAACCAGCTAGGGGACTCTAGTTCTCTGTTCTCCAACATCATATTTAGTGGCATCAGTAACCAGCTAGGGGACTCTAGTTCTCTGCTCTCCAACATCATATTTAGTGGCATCAGTAACCAGCTAGGGGACTCTAGTTCTCTGTTCTCCAACATCATATTTAGTGTCATCAGTAACCAGCTAGGGGACTCTAGTTCTCTGTTCTCCAACATCATATTTAGTGGCATCAGTAACCAGCTAGGGGACTCTAGTTCTCTGTTCTCCAACATCATATTTAGTGTCATCAGTAACCAGCTAGGGGACTCTAGTTCTCTGTTCTCCAACATCATATTTAGTGGCATCAGTAACCAGCTAGGGGACTCTAGTTCTCTGTTCTCCAACATCATATTTAGTGGCATCAGTAACCAGCTAGGGGACTCTAGTTCTCTGTTCTCCAACATCATATTTAGTGGCATCAGTAACCAGCTAGGGGACTCTAGTTCTCTGTTCTCCAACATCATATTTAGTGGCATCAGTAACCAGCTAGGGGACTCTAGTTCTCTGTTCTCCAACATCATATTTAGTGTCATCAGTAACCAGCTAGGGGACTCTAGTTCTCTGTTCTCCAACATCATATTTAGTGTCATCAGTAACCAGCTAGGGGACTCTAGTTCTCTGTTCTCCATCATATTTAGTGGCATCAGTAACCAGCTAGGGGACTCTAGTTCTCTGTTCTCCAACATCATATTTAGTGTCATCAGTAACCAGCTAGGGGACTCTAGTTCTCTGTTCTCCAACATCATATTTAGTGTCATCAGTAACCAGCTAGGGGACTCTAGTTCTCTGTTCTCCAACATCATATTTAGTGGCATCAGTAACCAGCTAGGGGACTCTAGTTCTCTGTTCTCCAACATCATATTTAGTGGCATCAGTAACCAGCTAGGGGACTCTAGTTCTCTGCTCTCCAACATCATATTTAGTGGCATCAGTAACCAGCTAGGGGACTCTAGTTCTCTGCTCTCCAACATCATATTTAGTGGCATCAGTAACCAGCTAGGGGACTCTAGTTCTCTGCTCTCCAACATCATATTTAGTGGCATCAGTAACCAGCTAGGGGACTCTAGTTCTCTGTTCTCCAACATCATATTTAGTGTCATCAGTAACCAGCTAGGGGACTCTAGTTCTCTGTTCTCCAACATCATATTTAGTGGCATCAGTAACCAGCTAGGGGACTCTAGTTCTCTGTTCTCCAACATCATATTTAGTGGCATCAGTAACCAGCTAGGGGACTCTAGTTCTCTGCTCTCCAACATCATATTTAGTGGCATCAGTAACCAGCTAGGGGACTCTAGTTCTCTGTTCTCCAACATCATATTTAGTGGCATCAGTAACCAGCTAGGGGACTCTAGTTCTCTGCTCTCCAATATCATATTTAGTGGCATCAGATGCTCCACAATTTGTTACTTCGTTTGTCAGTTAAGTAGCCGACCACAAAAGGGTTAGTGGTCGGCTGTTTGACTGGCAGCCGGCGGTTGTGGAACATTCTGAGCATTCTCTGACGCACATCCGCACACTTGAGGTTAGGTTGCAGTGCAACGCTAAACTCGGTCCCACTAGAGGAACAAAGAGGAACCAAACAAAGGGTCCTACCACTTTAACCACTTGACAGGGCATAATGACTTGTTTGCGTGCGAGTGATGAGAGCGAGGGATGGAGGGAGAGGAGGGGGGGAAGAGGTAGAGGAGAGTACATTTCGGAGTCCCCCTCTTACCCATGGGAATTCCCTTGTTGACAGCACACACACACTCAACTGAAGTTACTTAATTAGCGAACGTCGACCAAAGCCTTTGACGTAGTCTATGACATAGGTTATGCCATAGGAGCTTCTTTAAAAAGAAAAGAGTGTATTCTTCGTCTTTTCAGCGTACATTTTTCCACCCCATTCTCTCTGTCAATCTCTACCTTCTCCATTCTCTCTGTCAATCTCTACCTTCTCCATTCTCTCTGTCAATCTCTACCTTCTCCATTCTCTCTGTCAATCTCTACCTTCTCCATTCTCTCTATCAATCTCTACCTTCTCCATTCTCTCTGTCAATCTCTACCTTCTCCATTCTCTCTGTCAATCTCAGCTACTGCTCTAAGGATCAGCTAAACCTTGGGGGGGGGGTTTAATTTGATATACTAGGAGCCCCATAAGCCAACGCCAATGGCGACAGCCAGTCTTACTGGCGTCCGCATTGACACAGAGTAGATTTGAAGTTTGATGGGAACAGCAGTGATTGCTGTGAAAGAGTGGAGGTGGATAGAAGGCGGATGGATGGAGTATTGGAAAGATGAGAATGGTGTTTTGTTTTGAGGAGGAATAGAAAGAGAATGATGGGGAATGCAATCTGACACCGGTTTTCTCTCTAGAAGATTGTCCTGTGTTTGTAATTCTAACTCTGTGTGTGTGTGTGTGTGTATAACTAACTGTGTGTATATACCAGGCCCAGGTCCAGCGCTCGTTGGACAGCACCGTGTCACTCCAACAGAGAGCTGCGGTTGGTCGACGGCTGAGGAAGGAGGCGGGACTAGGTGTGGGGACTGATGTTGACGGACAGGGCAGCGGCCCAATGACTAAACAAGACTCTGCAGTACTGGATGTAGAGGGGGAGGAGGATGAAGATGAGGTACCTTTGGTGGGGGGGTTTGTTGTGTGTGTGTGTGTGTGTGTGTGTACTTGGTGATCCCAACATTGTCCCTCCCTCCCTCCCTCCCTCCCTCCCTCCCTCCCATTCTCTTACCCCCTTGAGAACCCTCCCCTCCTCTCTCCTCTCCTCTCCTCCTGAGACAGAGGGCATTCTCCTGTTAACTGCTGCCAATCTTACAACCATTCCCTCCCTCCCTCCCTCCCTCCCTCCCTCCCTCCCTCCCTCCCTCCCTCCCTCCCTCCCTCCCTCCCTCCCTCCCATTCTCTTACCCCCTTGAGAACCCTCCCCTCCCCTCCTCTCCTCCCTCTTTCCTGTGCCAGAGCTGAGACAGAGGGCATTCTCCTGTTAACTGCTGCCAATCTTACAACCTTTCCCTCCCTCCTTCCTCCCATTCTTTCTAAGCTACTGTTGGTGAACTCAGCCCCTCCTCTCCTCTCCTCCCTCAGTGACATCCCTCTTTCCTATGCCAGGCTGCTGGCAGGTCAAGGGTTTGGTCAAGGGGTAAGGCTGGAATGGGATGCCAGGGAAGAGGGTGAGGGTTTGGTCAAGGGGTAAGGCTGGAATGGGATGCCAGGGAAGAGGGTGAGGGTTTGGTCAAGGGGTAAGGCTGGAATGGGATGCCAGGGAAGAGGGTGAGGGTTTGGTCAAGGGGTAAGGCTGGAATGGGATGCCAGGCATTATTTCTTCTACTCCCCTCCCCTACCTCGGCTCTAGCCATGACTGACCCCTGACCCCTGACCCCTGACCCTGGGGTTGTTATGACTCCAAACTAAAGAACATTCCACTGGGTTTGTTTTCGTATTGTGCGTGAGTTTCCCCTCCTGTCCCAGGGCAGTGCTGTTCTAGGCTGGTGTTGTTCCCAGCTCAGTACATGAAAGCCTTGCATTGTCTTCCACCTTACGCGTTTTAACAGCTGAGGAACACTATTCCACAGAGATGGGGACAGGATGTTGTTTGTGTGATTGGTCAGAACATCAGGTCTCAAAAACATGACCCTGCCAACCCCTCTACCCCTTTTTGGAGAGGGTCAAAGGGTCAAGCGGTCGAGTTGTATTGACTTCCTGCTACTGTGTGTTTCCTTTACTACCTACCCTAGGGTCAAAGGGTCAAGCGGTCGAGTTGTATTGACTTCCTGCTACTGTGTGTTTCCTTTACTACCTACCCTAGGGTCAAAGGGTCAAGCGGTCGAGTTGTATTGACTTCCTGCTACTGTGTGTTTCCTTTACTACCTACCCTAGGGTCAAAGGGTCAAGCGGTCGAGTTGTATTGACTTCCTGCTACTGTGTGTTTCCTTTACTACCTACCCTAGGGTCAAAGGGTCAAGCGGTCGAGTTGTATTGACTTCCTGCTACTGTATGTTTCCTTTACTACCTACCCTGTCCTTACTGTGTATTGACTTCCTGCTACTGTGTGTTTCCTTTACTACCTACCCTGTCCTTACTGTGTATTGACTTCCTGCTACTGTGTGTTTCCTTTACTACCTACCCTGTCCTTACTGTGTTCAGATCCAAGTCTCCTTTCCTTCCACCCCTCTCTGTCTTCATCCCTCTCTCCAACCCTCCCTCCAACCCTCCCTCCATCCCTCCCTCCGTCCATCCCTCCCTCCCTCTATCTCTCCCTCCATCCCTCTCTCCAACCCTCCCTCCAACCCTCCCTCCATCCCTCCCTCCATCCCTCCCTCCAACCCTCCCTCCATCCCTCCCTCCATCCCTCTCTCCATCCCTCTCTCCATCCCTCTCTCCATCCCTCTCTCCATCCCTCCCTCCATCCCTCCATCCATCCCTCCATCCCTCCCTCCATCCCTCCCTCTATCTCTCCCTCCATCCCTCCCTCTATCTCTCCCTCTATCTCTCCCTCTATCTCTCCCTCCATCCCTCCCTCCACCCTCCCTCCATCCCTCCTTCCATCCCTCCCTCCATCCCTCCCTCCATCCCTCCCTCTATCTCTCCCTCTATCCCTCCCTCTATCCCTCCCTCTATCCCTCCCTCTATCCCTCCCTCTATCCCTCTCTCTATCCCTCTCTCCAACCCTCCCTCCACCCCTCCATCCATCCACCCCTCCCTCCCTCCATCCCTCCCTCCATCCCTCCCTCTATCTCTCCCTCTATCCCTCCCTCTATCCCTCTCTCCAACCCTGTCTCTCATTCCTTTCATATCTTTCTCTATCAAATCAAATCAAATTGTATTTGTCACATGCGCAGAATACAACAGGTGTACACCTTACCGTGAAATGCTTACTTACAGCCCTTAACCAACAGTGCATTTATTTTTTTATAAAAAAGTAAAATAAAATGACAACAAAAAAGTGTTGAGGAAAAAAAGAGCAGAAGTAAAATAAAATAACGGTAGGGAGGCTATATATACAGGGGGGTACCGGTGCAGAGTCAATGTGCGGGGGCACCGGCTAGTTGAGGTAGTTGAGCTAATACAGTGGGGGAAAAAAGTATTTAGTCAGCCACCAATTGTGCAAGTTCTCCCACTTAAAAAGATGAGAGAGGCCTGTAATTCTCATCATAGGTGCACGTCAATTATGACAGACAAAATTAGAAAAAAAAATCCAGAAAATCACATTGTAGGATTTTTTATGAATTTATTTGCAAATTATGGTGGAAAATAAGTATTTGGTCACCTACAAACAAGCAAGATTTCTGGCTCTCACAGACCTGTAAATTTCTTCTTTAAGAGGCTCCTCTGTCCTCCACTCGTTACCTGTATTAATGGCACCTGTTTGAACTTGTTATCAGTATAAAAGACACCTGTCCACAACCTCAAACAGTCACACTCCAAACTCCACTATGGCCAAGACCAAAGAGCTGTCAAAGGACACCAGAAACAAAATTGTAGACCTGCACCAGGCTGGGAAGACTGAATCTGCAATAGGTAAGCAGCTTGGTTTGAAGAAATCAACTGTGGGAGCAATTATTAGGAAATGGAAGACATACAAGACCACTGATAATCTCCCTCGATCTGGGGCTCCACGCAAGATCTCACCCCGTGGGGTCAAAATGATCACAAGAACGGTGAGCAAAAATCCCAGAACCACACGGGGGAACCTAGTGAATGACCTGCAGAGAGCTGGGACCAAAGTAACAAAGCCTACCATCAGTAAAACACTACGCCGCCAGGGACTCAAATCCTGCAGTGCTAGACGTGTCCCCCTGCTTAAGCCAGTACATGTCCAGGCCCGTCTGAAGTTTGCTAGAGTGCATTTGGATGATCCAGAAGAGGATTGGGAGAATGTCATATGGTCAGATGAAACCAAAATAGAACTTTTTGGTAAAAACTCAATTCGTCGTGTTTGGAGGACAAAGAATGCTGAGTTGCATCCAAAGAACACCATACCTACTGTGAAGCATGGGGGTGGAAACATCATGCTTTGGGGCTGTTTTTCTGCAAAGGGACCAGGACGACTGATCCGTGTAAAGGAAAGAATGAATGGGGCCATGTATCGTGAGATTTTGAGTGAAAACCTCCTTCCATCAGCAAGGGCATTGAAGATGAAACGTGGCTGGGTCTTTCAGCATGACAATGATCCCAAACACACCGCCCGGGCAACGAAGGAGTGGCTTCGTAAGAAGCATTTCAAGGTCCTGGAGTGGCCTAGCCAGTCTCCAGATCTCAACCCCATAGAAAATCTTTGGAGGGAGTTGAAAGTCTGTGTTGCCCAGCGACATCCCCAAAACATCACTGCTCTAGAGGAGATCTGCATGGAGGAATGGGCCAAAATACCAGCAACAGTGTGTGAAAACCTTGTGAAGACTTACAGAAAACGTTTGACATGTGTCATTGCCAACGAAGGGTATATAACAAAGTATTGAGAAACGTTTGTTATTGACCAAATACTTATTTTCCACCATAATTTGCAAATAAATTCATAAAAAATCCTACAATGTGATTTTCTGGATTTTTTTTCCTCATTTTGTCTGTCATAGTTGACATGTACCTATGATGAAAATTACAGGCCTCTCTCATCTTTTTAAGTGGGAGAACTTGCACAATTGGTGGCTGACTAAATACTTTTTTTCCCCACTGTATGTACATGTGGGTAGAGTTAAAGTGACTATGCATAAATAATTAACAGAGTAGCAGCAGCGTAAAAAGATGGGGTGGGGGTGCAAATAGTCCGGGTAGCCATGATTAGCTGTTCAGGAGTCTTATGGCACGTTCCCTTCCTCTGTCCCTCCGGTCCTGTGTTCAGACCCAAGTCTCTCTGTCTCATTCCTCGTTCCAACCCCATTTCTCATTCCCTACATCAATCCCTCCCTCTATCTCTCCCTCTATCCTTCCCTCTATCCCTCCCTCTATCCCTCCATCCCTCCCTCCATCCCTCCCTCTATCCCTCCCTCTATCCCTCCCTCTATCCCTCCCTCTATCCTTCTATCCCTCCATCCATCTCTCCCTCCATCCCTCCCTCTATCCCTCTATCCCTCCCTCTATCCCTCTATCCATCCCTCCCTCTATCTCTCCCTCTATCCCTCCCTCCATCCCTCCCTCTATCTCCCTCTCTCTCCCTCTATCCCTCCCTCCATCCCTCCCTCTATCCCTCCCTCTATCCCTCCCTCTATCCCTCCCTCTATCCCTCCATCCATCCCTCCCTCTATCTCTCCCTCTATCCCTCCCTCTATCCCTCCCTCTATCCCTCCATCCCTCCCTCCATCCCTCCCTCCATCCCTCCCTCTATCCCTCCCTCTATCCTTCTATCCCTCCATCCATCTCTCTATCCCTCTATCCCTCCCTCTATCCATCCCTCCCTCTATCCATCCCTCCCTCTATCTCTCCCTCTATCTCTCCCTCCATCCCTCCCTCTATCTCTCCCTATATCCCTCCCTCTATCCCTCCCTCCATCCCTCCCTCTATCCCTCCCTCTATCTCTCCCTCTATCCCTCCCTCTATCCCTCCCTCTATCCCTCCCTCTATCCCTCCCTCTATCCCTCCCTCTATCTCTCCATGCAAACATCGTTTCTGAAATTCTTATGTTCTTGGCTCTAAAACGCTCCATGTTCTGCGTCACAAATAGCACTGTATTATCACTGTATTATCACTTTATTATCACTGTATTATCACTGTATTATTACTGTATTATTACTGTATTATCACTGTATTATCACTGTATTACTGTATCACTGTATTATCACTGTATTATCACTGTATTATCACTGTATTATTACTGTATTATTACTGTATTATCACTGTATTATTACTGTATTATCACTGTATTACTGTATTATTACTGTATTATTACTGTATTATTACTGTATTATTACTGTATTATCACTGTATTATCACTGTATTACTGTATTATCACTGTATTATTACTGTATTATTACTGTATTATTACTGTATTATCTGTATTATTACTGTATTACTGTATTACTGTATTACTGTATTATCACTGTATTATTACTGTATTATCACTGTATTATCACTGTATTATTACTGTATTACTGTATTACTGTATTATTACTGTAGTATTACTGTATTACTGTATTATTACTGTATTATTACTGTATTATCACTATTACCTATATAGTGCACTTTTCACCTTGCCGCTGAATGTGTCAACGAAGGGGGATGAAATGGAGGGATGAAATGGAGGGATGAAATGGAGGGATGAAATGGAGGGATGAAGGTAGAGACATTTGTTGTTGTGTGAACTGGAGGACCAAAAGATAATGGCGTCTCTGTCTGTGTTTCTGTCTCTCTCAGGTACCAGGGGCCCAGGGGCTGGTAGACTTTTCTCCAGTGTACCGATGCCTCCACATCTACACCGTTCTGGTGAGTCCCCCCTCCTCTTTCTCCTGTCCTCTCCTCCTTTTACTTTGGGAGGTTCTCAATTGGTTTTGCTAACTCCTCCATCCTCTCCTCACCTCCTTTTGAAAAAGGTCAAAGGTAATCGAGGAGAGGAGGCGAGGAGAGGGAATATGGAAAACAAATGCGCTTGTAAGAATTGACTCTCCTTTTCCAATCGCGCGGCATCAGGCACATGACGTTTAGAGGAGGAATCGCTAAATATGTTGTCAAAAGAAATATAACCATTTTTTATAGATAAAGGCATCATTAGCATATTGTTTTTAAATGTTTGCATGCTTTTGTCCTCTGACAAAACAACAGCTGATTCAAAGGGGGTGTGGCACTCAGGTAGGATACACATGACTATCCTCAACCAGATGTGGCTGTTGAAGAGAGGAGGACACTCTTCCGTTCGCCTTCAACCACTTGACCACTTATCGCTTTCCGGGTCATGGAGGAGAGAAGAGAGGACGGTCTTTTCACCAAATGAGAATCCCCCTGTGACTCTTTTCCTCCTGTCATCTCCTCCCTTCATCTCTTTTCTCCATTAGTGTGTGTGTATGTATATATATATATATATATATATATATATATATATATATATTACATATACAGTGGGGGAAAAAAAGTATTTAGTCAGCCACCAATTGTGTAAGTTCTCCCACTTAAAAAGATGAGAGAGGCCTGTAATTTTCATCATAGGTACACGTCAACTATGACAGACAAAATGAGAATTTTTTTTCCTGAAAATCACATTGTAGGATTTTTAATGAATTTATTTGCAAATTATGGTGGAAAATAAGTATTTGGTCAATAACAAAAGTTTCTCAATACTTTGTTATATACCCTTTGTTGGCAATGACACAGGTCAAACGTTTTCTGTAAGTCTTCACAAGGTTTTCACACACTGTTGCTGGTATTTTGGCCCATTCCTCCATGCAGATCTCCTCTAGAGCAGTGATGTTTTGGGGCTGTCGCTGGGCAACACGGACTTTCAACTCCTTCCAAAATGTTCTATGGGGTTGAGATCTGGAGACTGGCTAGGCCACTCCAGGACCTTGAAATGCTTCTTACGAAGCCACTCCTTCATTGCCCGGGCGGTGTGTTTGGGATCATTGTCGTGCTGAAAGACCCAGCCATGTTTCATCTTCAATGCCCTTGCTGATGGAAGGAGGTTTTCACTCAAAATCTCACGATACATGGCCCCATTCATTCTTTCCTTTACACGGATCAGTCGTCCTGGTCCCTTTGCAGAAAAACAGCCCCAAAGCATGATGTTTCCACCCCCATGCTTCACAGTAGGTATGGTGTTCTTTGGATGCAACTCAGCATTCTTTGTCCTCCAAACACGACGAGTTGAGTTTTTACCAAAAAGTTATATTTTGGTTTCATCTGACCATATGACATTCTCCCAATCCTCTTCTGGATCATCCAAATGCACTCTAGCAAACTTCAGACGGGCCTGGACATGTACTGGCTTAAGCAGGGGGACACGTCTGGCACTGCAGGATTTGAGTCCCTGGCGGCGTAGTGTGTTACTGATGGTAGGCTTTGTTACTTTGGTCCCAGCTCTCTGCAGGTCATTCACTAGGTCCCCCCGTGTGGTTCTGGGATTTTTGCTCACCGTTCTTGTGATCATTTTGACCCCACGGGGTGAGATCTTGCGTGGAGCCCCAGATCGAGGGAGATTATCAGTGGTCTTGTATGTCTTCCATTTCCTAATAATTGCTCCCACAGTTGATTTCTTCAAACCAAGCTGCTTACCTATTGCAGGTGCAGTCTTCCCAGCCTGGTGCAGGTCTACAATTTTGTTTCTGGTGTCCTTTGACAGCTCTTTGGTCTTGGCCATAGTGGAGTTTGGAGTGTGACTGTTTGAGGTTGTGGACAGGTGTCTTTTATACAGGTAAGTTCAAACAGGTGCCATTAATACAGGTAACGAGTGGAGGACAGGGGAGCCTCTTAAAGAAGAAGTTACAGGTCTGTGAGAGCCAGAAATCTTGTTTGTTTGTAGGTGACCAAATACTTATTTTCCACCATAATTTGCAAATAAATTCATAAAAAATCCTACAATGTGATTTTCTGGAAAAAAAAATCTCAATTTGTCTGTCATAGTTGACGTGTACCTATGATGAAAATTACAGGCCTCTCTCATCTTTTTAAGTGGGAGAACTTGCACAATTGGTGGCTGACTAAATACTTTTTTCCCCCACTGTATATATATGTATATGTATATATGTATATGTGTATATATATATTACATATAGTTTATATCTATATTACATATAGTTGATCTATATTGCATATAGTTTAGATCTGATGAACCATGTTGTCATTTTCATCTTTTTTATTTGATTTTAAATATTCATATTATCTCCACAGGGATTTTAAATATTCATATTCTCTCCACAGGGATTTTAAATATTCATATTATCTCTACAGGGATTTTAAATATTCATATTATCTCCACAGGGATTTTAAATATTCATATTCTCTCCACAGGGATTTTAAATATTCATATTATCTCTACAGGGATTTTAAATATTCATATTATCTCCACAGGGATTTTAAATATTCATATTCTCTCTACAGGGATTTTAAATATTCATATTATCTCCACAGTGATTTTAAATATTCATATTATCTCCACAGGGATTTTAAATATTCATATTATCTCCACAGCGATTTTCTGCATGTTTCCCCAAATTTAACCGAATGAATTGACGCCTTAGTAGTTTAAATCACCGTTCCCCTTTCCACTTGGTAACCCCACCCCCTCCACAGGATTGGCCCAACCAGTAACACAACACCATTAGTGGCAGCATAGGGATTTGGTTGATGCCTGCTATACTTGTTACAGCCTAAGGGGGGCGCTGTTTGATAACTCAGGCCTTTACAGTGTGCTTGTGTGTGCATGTCTTGGTGTGTGTGTATAAACTTCAGATTAAAGGAGCAACCGTAGTTTACAACACCAGTTGTAGAAGGGCTTCCTGTCTGACCCACCGGGCCGGTAGTGTTTAGTTGATCTGGTCTGAACCGTGATCAAGACAAAGGAGCTGATCGTGGACTACAGGAAAAGGAGGGCCGAACACGCCTCCGTTCACATCGACAGGGGCTGTAGTGGAGCGGGTCGAGAGTTTCAAGTTCCTTGGTGTCCACATCACCAACAAACTTATCATGGTCCAAACCCACCAAGACAGTCGTGGAGAGGGCATGACAACGCCTTTTGTAAGATAAGACCGCCGGCTCCAGTTTGGCTTCGCTCCAACTGGGCCTCAGGGAGATGTGTTTGTAACATACGGGGTGATGGCTGGGCCACTAGCAGGGTCTGGGTTGTGTGTGTATGTGGAAGGATTGTGACCGGGACAGGGCGGTCAGAGGGGAGGAGGCATGTTGTCTGGGAAGGTGTGTCTGTTTGGACGCTGTGTTTGTATCTGTGTGTGTTGTCAGGGTCAGGAGAGCTCTGGGGACAGAATCATCGAGGGAACGGAAGGGCATGAACTTTGGGAGGAAGGAGGGCAAGGGACGGAGGGAGAGGGACAGACAGAGGGGAGAGAGAGGGAGGGAGAGGGAGAGGGAGAGGGGGGGGGAGAGAGGGAGGGAGAGGGATGGGGAGGGAGGGAGGGGTTATGGCAAGGGTGAAAGGAAAGTTGAGCCATTTGTAGACAGACCGGGGAAACGGGGAGCAGAGAGAAAGGAGAGTGCGAGAGAGGGGTTAGGACAAGGGCAGAGCGGGAGAAAGCGCGAGAGCAGAAGGATTAAAGTGTGGGCAAGCGTGAGGTTGAAAACGAGAGAGGGGCCTTAAACTTTGAAAGGAGGGAGAGTGAGGGCAAGAGAGAGTTTAGCAACAGCTGTAAGGATGGCTGACTGATGGAGGAAGTTTGATAGCTAGATAGATAAATAGGGGACAGGGAAAGAGTGGGTTTAATAAAAGACGGGGAAAGGGAGAGAGTGTGAGGAGAGAAGGGGTAGAGAGAGGGAGAGAGTGTGAGGAGAGAAGGGGTAGAGAGAGGGAGAGAGTGTGAGGAGAGAAGGGGTAGAGAGAGGGAGAGAGTGTGAGGAGAGAAGGGGTAGAGAGGGGGAGAGAGTGTGAGGAGAGAAGGGGTAGAGAGGGGGAGAGAGTGTGAGGAGAGAAGGGGTAGAGAGAGGGAGAGAGTGTGAGGAGAGAAGGGGTAGAGAGGGGGAGAGAGTGTGAGGAGAGAAGGGGTAGAGAGAGGGAGAGAGTGTGAGGAGAGAAGGGGTAGAGAGGGGGAGAGCTGTCAAGGGGAGACTGAGTGCAGGAGGCAGACTACAAGAGGAGAGGGCGATGGAAGGAGGAGGGGAGAGAGAGAGGAGTGTATATTGGAGTTGAAGAAGTGGAGAGGTTGCACTGGAGTTCAAAAGGGCAAGAGAGTCGAGGAGGAAGGAGGGGGAGGGACGGATGAGTGAAAGTGAAGGGAAGGGAAGGGGGAACTGGAGAAAAAGGGAAAGGTGTTGAAAGGTGTGACCTCAACCTCAGGGTCGCTCTTTCTTCCCCTCTCTCGTTCCCTCGTTTGGTTCCTGCCAGCGTTTGTTTATTTTAGGTTTGTTGTGCTCTTTTACTATCTTCCTTCTCTCTCTTCCCTCTCGCGCGCTCCTGTCTTTTTTTTTTTGGACCTTTTTGTTTTAGTGTCTGAAAGATGACCGTGTGTGGCGGTTCTGAGATTGTGTGGCTCGTACCAGCTGTTGGCTTCACCCTCTGTCCACTGGCACAGAGGCATGCCTTACAGATGACTGTTTATACCGAATAATAACACGCTTGAGATTCAATAATCAATAGAAATCACATCCTAATCATCGTATTCAACAAAGAGAACGTTCTAAATATTTTCTCCAATAGACAAGTTCGAGAGAGAACAGAGAACTACTTCAACTAAACCAGAGAAGTAACGTTTTTCCAACTAAACCAGAGAAGTACTCCAACTAAACTAAAGTTTGTGTGTGTGTGTGTGTGTGTATATATATATATATATAACAGTATTATTAAACAATGGGCTGAGCGGTGAAGGGTTCTTGGTGCAGTTCTCAGTTGGTCTGAGGGAAACACTCTGGGGCCATGTAGGGCCAACTGCTGTTTACATTGATCATAATTCCTATCAGACTTTACTGTGTAGAACAAAGGTATATTGTTCTACACCATGACTGTAATATGGTGGAATTTAGACATGGGGAGAGGGACTGGGGAGGAGAGAGAGAGACTGGAGAGGAGAGAGAGAGAGACTGGGGAGGAGAGAGAGGGACTGGGGAGGAGAGAGAGGGACTGGGGAGGAGAGAGAGAGACTGGGGAGGAGAGAGGGGGACTGGGGAGGTGAGAGAGAGAGACTGGGGAGGAGAGAGAGAGGGACTGGGGAGGTGAGAGGGGGACTGGGGAGGTGAGAGAGAGGGACTGGGGAGGTGAGAGAGAGGGACTGGGGAGGTGAGAGAGAGGGACTGGGGAGGTGAGAGAGAGACTGGGGAGGAGAGAGGGGGACTGGGGAGGAGAGAGAGAGAGACTGGGGAGGTGAGAGAGAGGGACTGGGGAGGAGAGAGAGAGAGACTGGGGAGGAGAGAGAGAGAGACTGGGGAGGTGAGAGAGGGACTGGGGAGGAGAGAGAGAGACTGGGGAGGAGAGAGAGGGACTGGGGAGGAGAGAGAGTGACTGGGGAGGTGAGAGAGAGAGACTGGGGAGGAGAGAGAGAGGGACTGGGGAGGTGAGAGGGGGACTGGGGAGGTGAGAGAGAGGGACTGGGGAGGTGAGAGAGAGGGACTGGGGAGGTGAGAGAGAGAGACTGGGGAGGACAGAGAGGGACTGGGGAGGAGAGAGAGTGACTGGGGTGGAGAGAGAGAGAGACTGGGGAGGAGAGAGAGAGACTGGGGAGGAGAGAGAGAGACTGGGGAGGTGAGAGAGAGAGACTGGGGAGGAGAGAGAGAGAGACTGGGGAGGTGAGAGAGGGACTGGGGAGGAGAGAGAGAGACTGGGGAGGAGAGAGAGGGACTGGGGAGGAGAGAGAGTGACTGGGGAGGTGAGAGAGAGACTGGGGAGGAGAGAGAGGGACTGGGGAGGAGAGAGAGAGACTGGGGAGGAGAGAGAGGGACTGGGGAGGAGAGAGAGGGACTGGGGAGGAGAGAGAGAGACTGGGGAGGAGAGAGAGGGACTGGGGAGGAGAGAGAGGGACTGGGGAGGAGAGAGAGGGACTGGGGACTGGGGAGGTGAGAGAGAGGGACTGGGGAGGAGAGAGAGACTGGGGAGGAGAGAGAGAGGGACTGGGGAGGAGAGAGAGAGGGACTGGGGAGGAGAGAGAGAGGGACTGGGGAGGAGAGAGAGAGGGACTGGGGAGGAGAGAGAGAGGGACTGGGGAGGAGAGAGAGAGACTGGGGAGGAGAGAGAGTGACTGGGGAGGTGAGAGAGAGACTGGGGAGGAGAGAGAGAGACTGGGGAGGAGAGAGAGACTGGGGAGGAGAGAGAGAGACTGGGGAGGAGAGAGAGAGACTGGGGAGGAGAGAGAGAGACTGGGGAGGAGAGAGAAAGACTGGGGAGGGGAGAGAGAGACTGGGGAGGGGAGAGAGAGACTGGGGAGGAGAGAGAGAGAGAGAGACTGGGGAGGAGAAAGAGGGACTGGGGAGGTGAGAGAGAGACTGGGGAGGTGAGAGAGAGACTGGGGAGGTGAGAGAGAGAGACTGGGGAGGAGAGAGAGAGAGACTGGGGAGGAGAGAGAGAGAGAGAGAGAGACTGGGGAGGAGAGAGAGAGAGAGAGACTGGGGAGGAGAGAGAGAGAGAGAGAGACTGGGGAGGAGAGAGAGAGAGAGAGAGAGAGACTGGGGAGGAGAGAGAGAGACTGGGGAGGTGAGAGAGTGACTGGGGAGGTGAGAGAGAGACTGGGGAGGAGAGAGAGAGACTGGGGAGGAGAGAGAGACTGGGGAGGAGAGAGAGAGAGAGACTGGGGAGGTGAGAGAGAGACTGGGGAGGAGAGAGAAAGACTGGGGAGGGGAGAGAGAGAGACTGGGGAGGAGAGAGAGAGACTGGGGAGGAGAGAGAGAGAGACTGGGGAGGAGAGAGAGAGAGACTGGGGAGGAGAGAGAGAGACTGGGGAGGTGAGAGAGAGAGAGACTGGGGAGGTGAGAGAGAGAGAGAGACTGGGGAGGTGAGAGAGACTGGGGAGGAGAGAGAGAGAGACTGGGGAGGTGAGAGAGAGAGAGACTGGGGAGGTGAGAGAGAGAGAGACTGGGGAGGTGAGAGAGAGAGACTGGGGAGGTGAGAGAGAGAGACTGGGGAGGTGAGAGAGAGAGAGAGACTGGGGAGGAGAGAGAGAGAGAGACTGGGGAGGAGAGAGAGAGACTGGGGAGGAGAGAGAGACTGGGGAGGAGAGAGAGAGAGACTGGGGAGGAGAGAGAGAGAGAGAGACTGGGGAGGAGAGAGAGAGAGAGACTGGGGAGGAGAGAGAGAGAGACTGGGGAGGAGAGAGAGAGACTGGGGAGGAGAGAGAGAGAGAGAGACTGGGGAGGAGAGAGAGAGAGACTGGGGAGGAGAGAGAGAGACTGGGGAGGAGAGAGAGAGAGAGAGACTGGGGAGGAGAGAGAGGGACTGGGGAGGAGAAAGAGGGACTGGGGAGGTGAGAGAGAGACTGGGGAGGAGAGAGAGAGACTGGGGAGGAGAGAGAGAGACTGGGGAGGAGAGAGAGAGACTGTGGAGGAGTGAGAGAGACTGGGGAGGTGAGAGAGAGACTGGGGAGGAGAGAGAGAGACTGGGGAGGTGAGAGAGAGAGACTGGGGAGGAGAGAGAGATTGGGGAGGAGAGAGAGAGAGAGAGAGAGAGAGACTGGGGAGTTGAGAGAGGGACTGGGGAGTTGAGAGAGGGACTGGGGAGTTGAGAGAGGGACTGGGGAGAGGAGAGAGGGACTGGGGAGGAGAGAGAGACTGGGGAGGAGAGAGAGGGACTGGGGAGGAGAGAGAGACTGGGGAGGAGAGAGAGAGAGACTGGGGAGGAGAGAGAGAGAGAGACTGGGGAGGTGAGAGAGAGAGAGACTGGGGAGGTGAGAGAGAGTCTGGGGAGGAGAGAGAGAGGGACTGGGGAGGAGAGCGAGAGGAGAGACTGGGGAGGAGAGAGAAAGACTGGGGAGGGGAGAGAGAGAGAGACTGGGGAGGTGAGAGAGAGAGAGACTGGGGAGGAGAGAGAGAGACTGGGGAGGAGAGAGAGAGACTGGGGAGGAGAGAGAGAGACTGGGGAGGAGAGAGAGAGAGAGAGACTGGGGAGGAGAGAGAGAGAGAGAGACTGGGGAGGAGAGAGAGAGAGAGAGACTGGGGAGGAGAGAGAGAGAGAGAGAGACTGGGGAGGAGAGAGAGCGAGAGAGAGAGAGACTGGGGAGGAGAGAGAGAGACTGGGGAGGAGAGAGAGGGACTGGGGAGGAGAGAGAGGGACTGGGGAGGAGAGAGAGAGAGAGAGAGACTGGGGAGGAGAGAGAGAGAGAGAGAGACTGGGGAGGAGAGAGAGAGAGAGAGACTGGGGAGGAGAGAGAGAGAGAGAGACTGGGGAGGAGAGAGAGAGAGAGAGACTGGGGAGGAGAGAGAGAGAGACTGGGGAGGAGAGAGAGACTGGGGAGGAGAGAGAGAGAGAGACTGGGGAGGTGAGAGAGAGACTGGGGAGGGGAGAGAGAGAGACTGGGGAGGAGAGAGAGAGACTGGGGAGGAGAGAGAGAGAGACTGGGGAGGAGAGAGAGAGAGACTGGGGAGGAGAGAGAGAGAGACTGGGGAGGTGAGAGAGAGAGAGACTGGGGAGGTGAGAGAGAGAGAGACTGGGGAGGTGAGAGAGAGAGAGACTGGGGAGGTGAGAGAGACTGGGGAGGAGAGAGAGAGAGACTGGGGAGGAGAGAGAGACTGGGGAGGTGAGAGAGAGAGAGACTGGGGAGGTGAGAGAGAGAGACTGGGGAGGTGAGAGAGAGAGAGAGACTGGGGAGGTGAGAGAGAGAGAGAGACTGGGGAGGAGAGAGAGAGAGACTGGGGAGGAGAGAGAGAGAGACTGGGGAGGAGAGAGAGAGACTGGGGAGGAGAGAGAGAGACTGGGGAGGAGAGAGAGAGAGACTGGGGAGGAGAGAGAGAGAGAGAGACTGGGGAGGAGAGAGAGAGAGAGACTGGGGAGGAGAGAGAGAGAGACTGGGGAGGAGAGAGAGAGAGACTGGGGAGGAGAGAGTGAGAGACTGGGGAGGAGAGAGAGAGAGAGAGAGAGACTGGGGAGGAGAGAGAGAGACTGGGGAGGAGAGAGAGACTGGGGAGGAGAGAGAGAGAGACTGGGGAGGAGAGAGAGGGACTGGGGAGGAGAGAGAGGGACTGGGGAGGAGAAAGAGGGACTGGGGAGGTGAGAGAGAGACTGGGGAGGAGAGAGAGACTGGGGAGGAGAGAGAGAGACTGGGGAGGAGAGAGAGAGACTGGGGAGGTGAGAGAGAGACTGGGGAGGAGAGAGAGAGACTGGGGAGGTGAGAGAGAGAGACTGGGGAGGAGAGAGAGATTGGGGAGGAGAGAGAGAGAGAGAGAGACTGGGGAGTTGAGAGAGGGACTGGGGAGTTGAGAGAGGGACTGGGGAGTTGAGAGAGGGACTGGGGAGTTGAGAGAGGGACTGGGGAGGAGAGAGAGAGACTGGGGAGGAGAGAGAGGGACTGGGGAGGAGAGAGAGAGAGAGACTGGGGAGGAGAGAGAGAGAGACTGGGGAGGAGAGAGAGAGAGAGACTGGGGAGGAGAGAGAGAGAGACTGGGGAGGTGAGAGGGAGGGACTGGGGAGGAGAGAGAGAGAGACTGGGGAGGAGAGAGAGACTGGGGAGGAGAGAGAGAGACTGGGGAGGAGAGAGAGACTGGGGAGGAGAGAGAGAGACTGGGGAGGAGAGAGAGAGACTGGGGAGGTGAGAGAGAGACTGGGGAGGTGAGAGAGGGACTGGGGAGTTGAGAGAGGGACTGGGGAGGAGAGAGAGAGACTGGGGAGGAGAGAGAGGGACTGGGGAGGAGAGAGAGAGAGACTGGGGAGGAGAGAGAGAGAGACTGGGGAGGTGAGAGGGAGGGACTGGGGAGGAGAGAGAGAGAGACTGGGGAGGAGAGAGAGACTGGGGAGGAGAGAGAGAGACTGGGGAGGAGAGAGAGAGACTGGGGAGGAGAGAGAGAGACTGGGGAGGAGAGAGAGACTGGGGAGGAGAGAGAGAGACTGGGGAGGAGAGAGAGAGAGAGAGACTGGGGAGGAGAGAGAGAGAGAGACTGGGGAGGAGAGAGAGAGAGACTCGGGAGGAGAGAGAGAGAGACTGGGGAGGAGAGAGTGAGAGACTGGGGAGGAGAGAGAGAGAGAGAGAGAGACTGGGGAGGAGAGAGAGAGACTGGGGAGGAGAGAGAGACTGGGGAGGAGAGAGAGAGAGACTGGGGAGGAGAGAGAGGGACTGGGGAGGAGAAAGAGGGACTGGGGAGGTGAGAGAGAGACTGGGGAGGAGAGAGAGACTGGGGAGGAGAGAGAGAGACTGGGGAGGAGAGAGAGAGACTGGGGAGGTGAGAGAGAGACTGGGGAGTTGAGAGAGGGACTGGGGAGTTGAGAGAGGGACTGGGGAGGAGAGAGAGAGACTGGGGAGGAGAGAGAGGGACTGGGGAGGAGAGAGAGAGAGAGACTGGGGAGGAGAGAGAGAGAGACTGGGGAGGTGAGAGGGAGGGACTGGGGAGGAGAGAGAGAGAGACTGGGGAGGAGAGAGAGACTGGGGAGGAGAGAGAGAGACTGGGGAGGAGAGAGAGAGACTGGGGAGGAGAGAGAGAGAGACTGGGGAGGAGAGAGAGAGAGACTGGGGAGGAGAGAGAGAGAGAGAGACTGGGGAGGAGAGAGAGAGAGAGAGAGACTGGGGAGGAGAGAGAGAGAGAGACTGGGGAGGAGAGAGAGAGAGAGAGACTGGGGAGGAGAGAGAGGGACTGGGGAGGAGAGAGAGGGACTGGGGAGGAGAGAGAGAGAGACTGCGGAGGAGAGAGAGAGAGAGAGAGACTGGGGAGGAGAGAGAGGGACTGGGGAGGAGAGAGAGAGAGAGAGAGAGACTGGGGAGGAGAGAGAGAGACTGGGGAGGAGAGAGAGAGAGAGAGAGACTGGGGAGGAGAGAGAGAGAGACTGGGGAGGAGAGAGAGGGACTGGGGAGGAGAGAGAGAGAGACTGGGGAGGAGAGAGAGAGACTGGGGAGGAGAGAGAGAGAGAGACTGGGGAGGTGAGAGAGGGCTGGGGAGGAGAGAGAGAGAGAGACTGGGGAGGTGAGAGAGAGAGAGACTGGGGAGGTGAGAGAGAGAGAGACTGGGGAGGTGAGAGAGAGAGAGACTGGGGAGGTGAGAGAGAGAGAGACTGGGGAGGTGAGAGAGAGAGAGACTGGGGAGGAGAGAGAGAGAGACTGGGGAGGAGAGAGAGAGAGACTGGGGAGGTGAGAGAGAGAGAGACTGGGGAGGTGAGAGAGAGAGACTGGGGAGGTGAGAGAGAGAGACTGGGGAGGAGAGAGAGAGACTGGGGAGTTGAGAGAGGGACTGGGGAGGAGAGAGGGAGGGACTGGGGAGGAGAGAGGGAGGGACTGGGGAGGAGAGAGAGAGAGACTGGGGAGGAGAGAGAGAGACTGGGGAGGAGAGAGAGAGACTGGGGAGGAGAGAGAGAGACTGGGGAGGAGAGAGAGAGAGACTGGGGAGGAGAGAGAGAGAGACTGGGGAGGAGAGAGAGAGAGAGAGACTGGGGAGGAGAGAGAGAGAGAGAGACTGGGGAGGAGAGAGAGAGAGAGACTGGGGAGGAGAGAGAGAGAGAGAGAGACTGGGGAGGAGAGAGAGGGACTGGGGAGGAGAGAGAGGGACTGGGGAGGAGAGAGAGAGACTGGGGAGGAGAGAGGGACTGGGGAGGAGAGAGAGAGAGAGAGAGACTGGGGAGGAGAGAGAGAGACTGGGGATGAGAGAGAGAGAGAGAGAGACTGGGGAGGAGAGAGAGAGAGACTGGGGAGGAGAGAGAGGGACTGGGGAGGAGAGAGAGAGAGACTGGGGAGGAGAGAGAGGGACTGGGGAGGAGAGAGAGAGACTGGGGAGGAGAGAGAGAGAGACTGGGGAGGTGAGAGAGGTCTGGGGAGGAGAGAGAGGGACTGGGGAGGAGAAAGAGGGACTGGGGAGGAGAGAGAGAGAGGGACTGGGGAGGAGAGAGAGAGAGGGACTGGGGAGGAGAGAGAGACTGGGGAGGAGAGAGAGGGACTGGGGAGGAGAGAGAGAGACTGGGGAGGAGAGAGAGAGTGACTGGGGAGGTGAGAGAGAGGGACTGGGGAGGAGAGAGAGAGACTGGGGAGGAGAGAGAGGGACTGGGGAGGAGAAAGAGGGACTGGGGAGGAGAGAGAGAGAGAGAGAGGGACTGGGGAGGAGAGAGAGAGACTGGGGAGGAGAGAGAGAGACTGGGGAGGAGAGAGAGAGACTGGGGAGGAGAGAGAGGGACTGGGGAGGAGAGAGAGGGACTGGGGAGGAGAGAGAGAGACTGGGGAGGAGAGAGAGAGAGACTGGGGAGGAGAGAGAGAGAGACTGGGGAGGTGAGAGAGACTGGGGAGGTGAGAGAGAGATTGGGGAGGTGAGAGAGAGACTGGGGAGGAGAGAGAGGGACTGGGGAGGAGAGAGAGTGACTGGGGAGGAGAGAGAGAGAGAGACTGGGGATGTGAGAGAGACTGGGGAGGAGAGAGAGAGGGCTGGGGAGGAGAGAGAGAGAGACTGGGGAGGAGAGAGAGAGAGACTCGGGAGGTAAGAGAAGGACTGGGGAGGAGAGAGAGGGACTGGGGAGGAGAGAGAGAGAGAGACTGGGGAGGAGAGAGAGAGAGACTGGGGAGGTGAGAGAGAGAGACTGGGGAGGTGAGAGAGAGAGACTGGGGAGGAGAGAGAGAGACTGGGGAGTTGAGAGAGGGACTGGGGAGGAGAGAGGGAGGGACTGGGGAGGAGAGAGGGAGGGACTGGGGAGGAGAGAGGGGGACTGGGGAGGAGAGAGAGAGAGAGACTGGGGAGGAGAGAGAGAGAGACTGGGGAGGAGAGAGAGAGAGACTCGGGAGGTGAGAGAAGGACTGGGGAGGAGAGAGAGAGAGACTGAGGAGGAGAGAGAGAGAGACTGAGGAGGAGAGAGAGAGAGACTGGGGAGGAGAGAGAGAGAGAGACTGGGGAGGTGAGAGAGGGACTGGGGAAGAGAGAGAGAGAGAGAGGGAGAGAGAGAGGGACTGGGGAGGAGAGAGAGAGGGACTGGGGAGGAGAGAGAGAGGGACTGGGGAGGAGAGAGAGAGAGACTGAGGAGGAGAGAGAGAGAGACTGGGGAGGAGAGAGAGGGACTGGGTAGGAGAGAGAGAGACTGGGGAGGAGAGAGAGGGACTGGGTAGGAGAGAGAGAGACTGGGGAGGAGAGAGAGACTGGGGAGGAGAGAGAGGGACTGGGGAGGAGAGAGAGAGAGACTGGGGAGGAGAGAGGGAGACTGGGGAGGTGAGAGAGGGACTGGGGAGGAGAGAGAGAGGGACTGGGGAGGAGAGAGAGAGAGACTGGGGAGGAGAGAGGGAGACTGGGGAGGTGAGAGAGAGACTGGGTAGGAGAGAGAGGGACTGGGGAGGAGAGAGAGAGAGACTGGGGAGGAGAGAGGGAGACTGGGGAGGTGAGAGAGAGACTGGGGAGGAGAGAGGGAGACTGGGGAGGTGAGAGAGAGACTGGGTAGGAGAGAGAGAGACTGGGGAGGAGAGAGGGAGACTGGGGAGGTGAGAGAGGGACTGGGGAGGAGAGAGAGAGGGACTGGGGAGGAGAGAGAGACTGGGGAGGAGAGAGAGGGACTGGGGAGGAGAGAGAGAGAGACTGGGGAGGAGAGAGAGAGAGAGACTGGGGAGGAGAGAGAGAGAGAGACTGGGGAGGAGAGAGAGAGAGACTGGGGAGGAGAGAGAGAGCGACTGGGGAGGAGAGAGAGAGAGACTGGGGAGGAGAGAGAGAGAGACTGGGGAGAAGAGAGAGGGACTGGGGAGGAGAGAGAGACTGGGGAGGAGAGAGAGAGAGGGACAGGGGAGGAGAGAGAGAGAGGGACAGGGGAGGAGAGAGAGAGAGGGACAGGGGAGGAGAGAGAGAGAGGGACAGGGGAGGAGAGAGAGAGAGGGACAGGGGAGGAGAGAGAGAGAGGGACTGGGGAGGAGAGAGAGAGAGAGGGACTGGGGAGGAGAGAGAGAGAGGGACTGGGGAGGAGAGAGAGAGGGACTGGGGAGGAGAGAGAGGGACTGGGGAGGAGAGAGAGAGACTGGGGAGGAGAGAGAGGGACTGGGGAGGAGAGAGAGAGACTGGGGAGGAGAGAGAGAGAGAGACTGGGGAGGAGAGAGAGACTGGGGAGGAGAGAGAGAGACTGGGGAGGAGAGAGAGAGACTGGGGAGGAGAGAGAGAGACTGGGGAGGAGAGAGAGAGACTGGGGAGGAGAGAGAGAGACTGGGGAGGAGAGAGAGAGACTGGGGAGGAGAGAGAGAGAGACTGGGGAGGAGAGAGAGAGAGAGACTGGGGAGGAGAGAGAGAGAGACTGGGGAGGAGAGAGAGAGACTGGGGAGGAGAGAGAGGGACTGGGGAGGTGAGAGAGAGAGAGACTGGGGAGGTGAGAGCGGGAGAGACTGGCGAGGTGAGAGCGGGAGAGACTGGCGAGGTGAGAGCGGGAGAGACTGGGGAGGAGAGAGAGAGAGAGACTGGGGAGGAGAGAGAGAGAGAGACTGGGGAGGAGAGAGAGAGAGAGACTGGGGAGGAGAGAGAGAGACTGGGGAGGTGAGAGAGAGAGAGACTGGGGAGGAGAGAGAGAGAGAGACTGGGGAGGAGAGAGAGAGAGAGACTGGGGAGGAGAGAGAGAGACTGGGGAGGAGAGAGAGAGAGAGACTGGGGAGGAGAGAGAGAGACTGGGGAGGTGAGAGAGAGAGGGACTGGGGAGGTGAGAGAGAGAGAGACTGGGGAGGTGAGAGCGGGAGAGACTGGCGAGGTGAGAGCGGGAGAGACTGGGGAGGAGAGAGAGAGAGAGACTGGGGAGGAGAGAGAGAGAGAGACTGGGGAGGAGAGAGAGAGAGAGACTGGGGAAGAGAGAGAGAGAGACTGGGGAGGAGAGAGAGAGAGAGAGAGACTGGGGAGGTGAGAGAGACTGGGGAGGAGAGAGAGAGAGAGAGACTGGGAAGAGAGAGAGACTGGGGAGGAGAGAGAGAGAGAGAGACTGGGGAGGTGAGAGAGAGAGAGAGAGACTGGGGAAGAGAGAGAGACTGGGGAGGTGAGAGCGGCAGAGACTGGGGAGGTGAGAGCGGGACGAGGGAGGGACGGGGGAGACGAGGGAGGGGGAGAAGAGGAGAAAACAAACCTACAGTTTTGATTGTAAATGGGATTTCAGGTCCACAGTGAAAATAATTCAGTCTGTGTGTGTGTGTGTTTGGACGGTAATCGCTTTCAAACCAAAACGCAATGAGACCATGATGCGCTTCGGTGGGTGTGTGTTTCTGAACTGGTGAAACTGTCCAAACGAGGCTCTGTCTGGCAGTAGAGAACGTTCCAGAATCTAGAAGGTCTGTTCTCTGCCTTAGGCCCTGTAGTCATAGCGACGTGGCTCCGCTCTGGTGTTTGGAGCTTATGCCCTTAGGGGATCCCTCTGACCTCCAGCTGCACCTTCCATCTCTCCAGACTGTTAGTATTGTGACTGTTAGTATTGTGACTGTTAGTATTGTGACTGTTAGTATTGTGACTGTTAGTATTGTGACTGTTAGTATTGTGACTGTTAGTATTGTGACTGTTAGTATTGTGACTGTTAGTATTGTGACTGTTAGTATTGTGACTGTTAGTATTGTGACTGTTAGTATTGTGTATCTGAGTTCATGGTGGTTGTCCGTTCAGCAGTCATCTTTAAAGACGGGAATCCGCAGTAGGGGAAACTGTTGTTATGGGAAACTGTTGTTAGGGGAAACTGTTGTTAGGGGAAACTGTTGTTATGGGAAACTGTTGTTAGGGAAACGGCCCACTGTTGTTTATTGTTTTCCGTCGCACAACGTGGTAAAATGTTGAGGTACATATTCTTCTGTTCTATGGCGAGTGCAATGATGTTAAAAACTATGTTGGTTGTTTGCAATAAATTATTTTGTTGTTGTAATATTGCAAACGGACTTACAAACACCTCTTAGCAGACCTACTCTGGAGACCTCTCTGCCAATCCCCCCCCTTCGTCTAGCAGCTTCTCTCTCACTCCTTCTCTCCCCCCTCCTCCCTCTCTCCCCCCCTCCTCCCTCTCTCCCCCCTCCTCCCTCTCTCCCCGCTCCTCCCTCTCTCCCCCCCCCCCCCCCTCCCGCTCCATCCCACACTTCACCCCTCTCCCTCTCTCTGAGGGACTGCTGCTACTGTGTATCTGAGTTCAGGGAGGTTTAAGCTTTCACTCTATTCAATAGACATTGTTCTCATTGAGAGAACTGCCGAGGTGCTGAAAAGCAAGGTCCTCATTTCTCTTAGGAAATACTACAGTTTATCTCTTCAATCAGATCTCAGTTGAACTTGTTATTTTATTGT
The DNA here is from genome assembly GCF_964263955.1 of Coregonus lavaretus. Lineage (NCBI taxonomy): Eukaryota > Metazoa > Chordata > Actinopteri > Salmoniformes > Salmonidae > Coregonus > Coregonus lavaretus. The sequence goes on along the minus strand of NW_028159930.1, from coordinate 652 downwards.
AACCAATGTTCATTGTAACAGCACACAGAGGTGACTGAGCATGGCCTGAGCTCTAGCTTTCATGGTTGTGGAGTGTGTGACCGAGACCGGGGAGGGGACGGGGACGAGACCGGGAGGGGGCGGGACGAGACCGGGGAGGGGGACGGGGACGAGACCGGGGAGGGGGACGGGGACGAGACCGGGGAGGGGACGAGACCGAGACCGGGGGGGGGGACGATACCGAGACCGAGGGGGGGACGAGACCGAGACCGGGGAGGGGGACGAGACCGAGACCGGGGGAGGGGACGAGACCGAGACCGGAGGGGGGACGAGACCGAGACCGAGGAGGGGGACGGGGACGAGACCGAGGAGGGGGACGGGGACGAGGACCGGGGAGGGGGACGAGGCCGAGACCGGGGAGGGGGACGAGACCGAGACCGGGGAGGGGGACGAGACCGAGACCGGGGAGAGGGACGAGACCGAGACCGGGGAGGGGGACGGACGAGACCGGGGAGGGGGACGAGACCGAGACCGGGGAGGGGACGAGACCGAGACGGAGGGGGGGGGACGAGACCGAGACCGGGGGGGGAGGGGGACCAGACCGAGACCGGGGAGGGGGACGAGACCGAGACGAGGAGGGGGGACGAGACCGAGACCGGGGAGGGGGACGAGA
>NW_028159931.1:12500-23696 GCF_964263955.1 Coregonus lavaretus | reverse complement strand
ATTCCAATGATGACAATGTTGTTTCCCACTAATTATTTGCCTACGTTAGCAATGACATCGTATTTCCAAGACACTGTAGTGTAATTTAGACTGAATCACTAAATCACTAAATAGTACAGCCAGAACAGTAGCCATATTTGCGTTTGTTTAAGCTGTTTTCTAGTGACATTTATTTGGATACATCCATAACAATGAGCTAATGAGCCACGATTTCGCCTGGCATAGAACATGTGCTCACTCGTCAGGACACGGTTGTTCAGAGGAGCTAGCCAACAACACAGCTACAGTAACAAAATCACTTCAAACTGAACCTGGAAAGACTGCAAATTAGCTGCACTTCATTTCGTTTTAGCTTTTTTCAATTGACATTTCTTTGTATATATCCATAACAATGATGCCAGCTGATTCATGATTTCGACTGGCTGAGAAACGCTGCCTGTCTGTCTGTCTGTCTCGTCCCGACCCCGACACGTTCATTACTATGGGACAGCTGGAGATTGAATTTGAATATTGAAACAATGTTGCAAATGTCGGAGAGACAGACAGCAAGGTTGAAACCTTTTAAACTAAATGTTAGTCTAAAAGAAATGTGAGATAATGTCTAGATGCTTTGTATAGTGGAGATCAAGTTTATAAATTGCCTGGCTGGGCTGATGAGACAGTGGATTGGGCAGTCAGATGGAACAGAGTAAATAGACATTTTAACATCATAGATTTAGCCGGTGGTAACTTGTGGAATAGACACCGGCTGGAATACGGGTTTAACCAATCGGCATTCAGGATTATCCCCAGCCGTTGTATAATGTTGTATAGTGTCTATCTAACCTTGGTCCTGAGCCGTTGTATAATGCTGTATAGTGTCTATCTAACCTTGGTCCTGAGCCGTTGTATAATGCTGTATAGTGTCTATCTAACCTTGGTCCTGAGCCGTTGTATAATGTTGTATAGTGTCTATCTAACCTTGTTCCTGAGCCGTTGTATAATGCTGTATAGTGTCTATCTAACCTTGGTCCTGAGCCGTTGTATAATGCTGTATAGTGTCTATCTAACCTTGGTCCTGAGCCGTTGTATAATGCTGTATAGTGTCTATCTAACCTTGGTCCTGGCGTCTATCTTGCCCCCCCTCTCCAGCAGTAGTCTGACCATGTTGCCGTTCCCTCTCTTCGAAGCCACATGAAGCGGCGTGATGTCATTCTGAGGAGGGGAGACACAACATCAAGTCAGAAATACAGTACAATCATTATCTCCATCAGATTGGACATTAAAATAACACCCACACATACAGTACTTTGAATGACACTTGAACAGCAGGTCTGAGTGTGCTGTAAACAGCTATGTGAAGATACTGAGGTAGTCCTGTAGCACGGGCTGAACAACACCGCCCTCTAGTGACAGCTAAACGTACTCATATATCAGCTCAAAAACAGGGGCTATAACGCGCTATAGCAGAGTAACTGCATGTTGTGCTATAGCAGTGTAGCAGTGTAACTGCATGGGAGATACGTTGTGATACATATCCACTGTTTCCTTTGTAAAGCTGTGCTCCCATTAAGAGAGTCCTGATTGGCTGTTAGCCCATTCTATTGTCAGGGGATGTTCACAGGACAACACTGCTTGGAAGTGCCTTTGTGAGGTGCTGGGGTGTATTAGAACTGCCTTTGTATGAGACTGGCTGTTTTACACTTTCCTCTAAATTACATTTTACATTTACATTTTCTTCATTTAGCAGACACTCTTATCCAGAGCGACTTACAAATTGGTGCATTCACCTTATGATAGCCAGTGGGACAACCACTTTACAATATACAGTGGGGAAAAAAAGTATTTAGTCAGCCACCAATTGTGCAAGTTCTCCCACTTAAAAAGATGAGAGAGGCCTGTAATTTTCATCATAGGTACACGTCAACTATGACAGACAAAATGAGAAAAAAAAATCCAGAAAATCACATTGTAGGATTTTTAATGAATTTATTTGCAAATTATGGTGGAAAATAAGTATTTGGTCACCTACAAACAAGCAAGATTTCTGGCTCTCACAGACCTGTAACTTCTTCTTTAAGAGGCTCCTCTGTCCTCCACTCGTTACCTGTATTAATGGCACCTGTTTGAACTTGTTATCAGTATAAAAGACACCTGTCCACAACCTCAAACAGTCACACTCCAAACTCCACTATGGCCAAGACCAAAGAGCTGTCAAAGGACACCAGAAACAAAATTGTAGACCTGCACCAGGCTGGGAAGACTGAATCTGCAATAGGTAAGCAGCTTGGTTTGAAGAAATCAACTGTGGGAGCAATTATTAGGAAATGGAAGACATACAAGACCACTGATAATCTCCCTCGATCTGGGGCTCCACGCAAGATCTCACCCTGTGGGGTCAAAATAATCACAAGAACGGTGAGCAAAAATCCCAGAACCACACGGGGGGACCTAGTGAATGACCTGCAGAGAGCTGGGACCAAAGTAACAAAGCCTACCATCAGTAACACACTACGCTGCCAGGGACTCAAATCCTGCAGTACCAGACGTGTCCCCCTGCTTAAGCCAGTACATGTCCAGGCCCGTCTGAAGTTTGCTAGAGTGCATTTGGATGATCCAGAAGAGGATTGGGAGAATGTCAGATGAAACCAAAATAGAATTTTTTGGTAAAAACTCAACTCGTCGTGTTTGGAGGACAAAGAATGCTGAGTTGCATCCAAAGAACACCATACCTACTGTGAAGCATGGGGGTGGAAACATCATGCTTTGGGGCTGTTTTTCTGCAAAGGGACCAGGACGACTGATCAGTGTAAAGGAAAGAATGAATGGGGCCATGTATCATGAGATTTTGAGTGAAAACCTCCTTCCATCAGCAAGGGCATTGAAGATGAAACGTGGCTGGGTCTTTCAGCATGACAATGATCCCAAACACACCGCCCGGGCAACGAAGGAGTGGCTTCGTAAGAAGCATTTCAAGGTCCTGGAGTGGCCTAGCCAGTCTCCAGATCTCAACCCCATAGAAAATCTTTGGCGGTAGTTGAAAGTCCGTATTGCCCAGCGACAGCCCCAAAACATCACTGCTCTAGAGGAGATCTGCATGGAGGAATGGGCCAAAATACCAGCAACAGTGTGTGAAAACCTTGTGAAGACTTACAGAAAACGTTTGACCTGTGTCATTGCCAACAAAGGGTATATAACAAATTATTGAGAAACTTTTGTTATTGACCAAATACTTATTTTCCACCATAATTTGCAAATAAATTCATTAAAAATCCTACAATGTGATTTTCTGGATTTCTTTTCCTCATTTTCTCTGTCATAGTTGACGTGTACCTATGATGAAAATTACAGGCCTCTCTCATATTTTTAAGTGGGAGAACTTGCACAATTGGTGGCTGACTAAATACTTTTTTTCCCCACTGTATATATATATATATATATATATATATTATTATTATTTTTCTTTGGGGTGGGGTTAGGTGGGGTAGAAGGATTACTTTATCCTATCCCAGGTATTCCTTAAAGAGGTGGGGTTTCAAGTGTCTCCGGAAGGTGGTGAGTGACTCCGCTGTCCTGGCGTCGTGAGGGAGCTTGTTCCACCATTGGGGTGCCAGAGCAGCAAATAGCTTTGACTGGGCTGAGCGGGAACTATGCTTCCGCAGAGGAAGGGGAGCTAGCAGGCCAGAGGTGGAAGAACGCAATGCCCTCGTTTGGGTGTAGGGTCTGATCAGAGCCTGAAGGTACGGAGGTGCCGTTCCCCTCACAGCTCCGTAGGCAAGCACCATGGTCTTGTAGCAGATGCGAGCTTCAACTGGAAGCCAGTGGAGTGTGCGGAGGAGTGGGGTGACGTGAGAGAACTTGGGAAGGTTGAACACCAGACGGGCTGCAGCGTTCTGGATGAGTTGTAGGGGTTTAATGGCACAGGCAGGGAGCCCAGCCAACAGCGAGTTGCAGTAATCCAGACGGGAGATGACAAGTGCCTGGATTAGGACCTGTGCCGCTTCCTGTGTAAGGCAGGGTCGTACTCTGCGAATGTTGTAGAGCATGAACCTACAGGATCGGGTCACCGCCTTGATGTTAGCGGAGAACGACAGGGTGTTGTCCAGGGTCATTACATTATATTCAGTTTAACATCCACAAATGTGACTGGTTTCAGGAAACTAGGCGTATGTCGCGGGTCACTAATTCACAGGAGAGCCATTTGAACGTAAACTTTTTTTTTTTATCAAAATGCGTTTTTTTACCACTGGTGGAGGGATATAGAATAACACATTACCACTGGTGGAGGGATATAGAATAACACATTACCACTGGTGGAGGGATATAGAATAACACATTACCACTGATGGAGGGATATAGAATAACACATTACCACTGGTGGAGGGATATAGAATAACACATTACCACTGGTGGAGGGATATAGAATAACACATTACCACTGGTGGAGGGATATAGAATAACACATTACCACTGGTGGAGGGATATAGGATAACACATTACCACTGGTGGAGGGATATAGAATAACACATTACCACTGATGGAGGGATATAGAATAACACATTACCACTGGTGGAGGGATATAGAATAACACATTACCACTGGTGGAGGGATATAGAATAACACATTACCACTGGTGGAGGGATATAGAATAACACATTACCACTGATGGAGGGATATAGAATAACACATTACCACTGGTGGAGGGATATAGATTAACACATTACCACTGGTGGAGGGATATAGAATAACACATTACCACTGGTGGAGGGATATAGAATAACACATTACCACTGGTGGAGGGATATAGAATAACACATTACCACTGGTGGAGGGATATAGAATAACACATTACCACTGATGGAGGGATATAGAATAACACATTACCACTGGTGGAGGGATATAGATTAACACATTACCACTGGTGGAGGGATATAGAATAACACATTACCACTGGTGGAGGGATATAGAATAACACATTACCACTGGTGGAGGGATATAGAATAACACATTACCACTGGTGGAGGGATATAGAATAACACATTACCACTGGTGGAGGGATATAGAATAACACATTACCACTGGTGGAGGGATATAGAATAACACATTACCACTGGTGGAGGGATATAGAATAACACATTACCACTGGTGGAGGGATATAGAATAACACATTACCACTGGTGGAGGGATATAGAATAACACATTACCACTGGTGGAGGGATATAGAATAACACATTACCACTGGTGGAGGGATATAGAATAACACATTACCACTGGTGGAGGGATATAGAATAACACATTACCACTGGTGGAGGGATATAGAATAACACATTACCACTGGTGGAGGGATATAGATTAACACATTACCACTGGTGGAGGGATATAGAATAACACATTACCACTGGTGGAGGGATATAGAATAACACATTACCACTGATGGAGGGATATAGAATAACACATTACCACTGGTGGAGGGATATAGAATAACACATTACCACTGGTGGAGGGATATAGAATAACACATTACCACTGGTGGAGGGATATAGAATAACACATTACCACTGGTGGAGGGATATAGAATAACACATTACCACTGGTGGAGGGATATAGAATAACACATTACCACTGGTGGAGGGATATAGAATAACACATTACCACTGGTGGAGGGATATAGAATAACACATTACCACTGGTGGAGGGATATAGAATAACACATTACCACTGGTGGAGGGATATAGAATAACACATTACAAAATCAAAACAAATTTTATTTGTCACATGCGCCGAATACAACAGGTGTAGACCTTACAGTGAAATGCTTCCTTACAAGCCCTTAACCATCAATACAGTTCAATGTAAATAGTCCGGGTGGCCATTTGATTAGCTGTTCAGCAGTCTTAGGGCTTGGGGGTAGAAGCTGTTAAGAAGCCTTTTGGACCTCGATTTGGCGCTCCGGTACCGCTTGCTGTGCGGTAGCAGAGAGAACAGTCTATGACTTGGATGACTGGAGTCTTTGACCATTTTTGGGCTTTTCTCTGACAACGCCTAGTTGTGATGCAACCAGTCAGGATGCTCTCGATGGTGCAGCTGTAGAACTTTTTGAGGATCTGAGGACTCATGTCAAATCTTTTCAGTCTCCTGAGGGGGAATAGGCTTTGTCGTGCCCTCTTCACGACTGTCTTGGTGTGTTTGGACCATGATAGTTTGTTGGTGATGTGGACACCAAGGAACTTGAAGCTCTCAACTCGCTCCACTACAGCCCCGTCGATGAGAATGGGTGCGTGTTGGGCCAAGCTTTTCCTGTAGTCCACGATCAGCTCCTTTGTCTTGCTCACGTTGAGGTCAGGTCTCTGACCTCCTCCCTATAGGCTGTCTCATCGTTGTCGGTGATCGGGCCTACCACTGTTGTGTTGTCAGCAAACATAATGATGGTGTTGGAGTCGTGCCTGGCCACACAGTCGTGGGTGAACAGGGAGTACAGGAGGGGACTGAGCACGCACCCCTGAGGGGCCCCCGTGTTGAGGATCAGCGTGGCAGATGTGTTGTTGCCTACCCTTACCACCTGGGGGCGGCCCGTCAGGAGTGCGATTGATATTACGTCATCTGTGGATCTGTTGGGGCGGTATGCAAATTGGAGTGGGTCTCGGGTTTCCGGGATGATGGTGTTGATGTGAGCCATGACCAGCCTTTCAAAGCACTTCATGGCTACCGACGTGAGTGCTACGGGTTGGTAGTCATTTAGGCAGGTTACCTTAGTGTTCTTGGGCACACTTGCCAGTTGGTCAGCGCATGCTCGGAGTACACGTCTTGGTAAACCGTCTGGCCCTGCGGCCTTGTGAATGTTGACCTGTTTAAAAGTCTTACTCACATCGGCTACGGAGAGCGTGATCACATAGTCATCCGGATCAGCTGGTGCTCTCATGCATGCTTCAGTGTTGCTTGCCTCGAAGCGAGCATAGAAGTAATTTAGCTCGTCTGGTAGGCTCGTGTCACTGGGCAGCTCGCGGCTGTGCTTCCCTTTGTAGTCTGTAATAGTTTGCAAGCCCTGCCACATCCGACGAGAGTCAGAGCCGGTGTAGTACGATTCGATCTTATTCCTGTATTGACGCTTTGACTGTTTGATGGTTCGTCGGAGGGCATAGTGGGATTTCTTATAAGCTTCCGGGTTAGAGTCCCGCTCCTTGAAAGCAGCAGCTCTACCCTTTAGCTCAGTGCGGATGTTGCCTGTAATCCATGGCTTCTGGTTGGGGTATGTACGTACAGTCACTGTGGGGACGACGTCATCGATGCACTTATTGATGAAGCCAGTGACTGAGGTGGTATACTCCTCAATGCTATCGGAAGAATCCCGGAACATATTCCAGTCTGTGCAGGCAAAACAGTCCTGTAGCTGAGCATCTGCTTCATCTGACCACTTTTTTATTGACAGAGTCACTGGTGCTTCCTGCTCTAGTTTTTGCTTGTAAGCAGGAATCAGGAGGATAGAGTTATGGTCAGATTTTCCAAATGGAGGGCGAGAGAGAGCTTTGTACGCATCTCTGTGTGTGGAGTAAAGGTTGTCTAGAGTTTTTTTCCTCTGGTTGCACATTTAACATGCTGGTAGAAATTAGAAATTAGAAAACAGACTTAAGTTTCCCTGCATTAAAGTCCCCGGCCACTAGGAGCGCTGCCTCTGGATGAGCATTTTCTTGTTTGCTTATGGCCTTATACAGCTCATTCAGTGCGGTCTTAGTGCCAGGATCGGTTTGTGGTGGTAAATAGACAGCTACGAAGAATATAGATGAAAACTCTCTTGGTAGATAGTGGGTCTACAGCTTATCATGAGATACTCTACCTCAGGCGAGCAAAACCTCGAGACTTCCTTAGATATCATTCTATCCTGCCGATACAGTGTATAACCCGCCAGCTGTATGTTATTCATGTCTTCGTTCAGCCACGACTCTGTGAAACATAAGATATTACAGTTTTTAATGTCCCGTTGGTAGGATATTCGTGCCTGTAGTTCGTCCACTTTATTATCAAGGGATTGTAAGTTGGCCAATAGTATCGATGGCAAAGGCAGATTAGCCACTCGTCGCCGGCTCCTTACCAAGCACCCCGATCTCCTTCCGCGATATCTCCTTTTCTTTCTACTGTGAATGACGGGGATGAGGGCCCTGTCGGGTGTCTGGAGCAAATCCTTCTCGTCAGACTCATAAAATAAAAATTATCCGTCCAGTTCAAGGTGAGTAATCTCTGTTCTGATGTCCAGAAGCTCTTTTCGGCCATAAGAGATGGTAGCAGCAACATTATGTACAAAATAAGTTACAAACAATGCGAAAAAACACACAAAATAGCACGGTTGGTTAAGAGTCCATAAAACGGCAGCCATCCCTTCCGGCGGCATCATACTTATCATACTTATCATGAGGTACTCTACCTCAGGCGAGCAATACCTCGAGACTTTAATATTAGACATCGCGCACCAGCTGTTTTTGACAAATAGACACACACCACCACTCCTCATCTTACCGGACGTAGCTGCTCTGCCTGCCAATGCAGGGAAAAACCAGCCAACTGTATATTATCCGTGTTGTCGTTCAGCCACGACTCGGTGAAACATAAGATATTACAGTTTTTAATATCCCGTTGGTAGGATAGTCTCGAACGGAGCTCATCCAGTTTATTCTCCGGTGATTGCACGTTGGCCAATAGAACGGACGGTAGACGCGGGTTACCCACTCGCCGACAAATTCTCACAAGGCACCCCGATCTCCGCCCCCTGTACCTCTGTCTTTTCTTCATGCGAATGACGGGGATTTGGGCCTGGTCTCTGAGAAACAGTATGTCCTACGCGTAGGACTCATTAAAGAAAAAATCTTTGTCCAGTTCGAGGTGAGTAATCGCTGTTCTAATATCCAGAAGCTCTTTTTGATCATGGTAGCAGCAACATTATGTACAAAATAAATTAAAAACAATGTGAAAAAACATGTCCTAGTGTAAAGCTCCTCCATACCCTCAGCAGGTAGAATCAAACTGTTTCTTCATGTTGGGATGGACAGTATTATGGGATGTCCTGGGAAACAACGGCCAGATTCCATCTAAATCAATAGGCTCATATGGCAGGGTGTGTTTGTGTGTATGTGTGAGGGCCTTGGCAGGGTGTGTTTGTGTGTATGTGTGAGGGCCTTGGCAGGGTGTGTTTGTGTGTATGTGTGAGGGCCTTGGCAGGGTGTGTTTGTGTGTATGTGTGAGGGCCTTGGCAGGGTGTGTTTGTGTGTATGTGTGAGGGCCTTGGCAGGGTGTGTTTGTGTGTATGTGTGAGGGCCTTGGCAGGGTGTGTTTGTGTGTATGTGTGAGGGCCTTGGCAGGGTGTGTTTGTGTGTATGTGTGAGGGCCTTGGCAGGGTGTGTTTGTGTGTATGTGTGAGGGCCTTGGCAGGGTGTGTTTGTGTGTATGTGTGAGGGCCTTGGCAGGGTGTGTTTGTGTGTATGTGTGAGGGCCTTGGCAGGGTGAGTGCAGACTGACACCAGCAGCTGTAGAATGACATCTGTAGGGGCTATTGGCCAAGACCCTGCACATTTAGGTCCCTAAGCACATTCTTGACCTGGATGGACACAGGCCCGAGGAGTCCTTTTACCCTGGTCTTGATTTAGAGGAGTCTTACCCTGGCCTTGTTTTAGAGGAGTCTTACCCTGGTCTTGTTTTAGAGGAGTCTTACCCTGGCCTTGTTTTAGAGGAGTCTTACCCTGGTCTTGATTTAGAGGAGTCTTACCCTGGCCTTGTTTTAGAGGAGTCTTACCCTGGTCTTGTTTTAAAGGAGTCTTACCCTGGCCTTGTTTTAGAGGAGTCTTACCCTGGTCTTGTTTTAGAGGAGTCTTACCCTGGCTTTGTTTTAGAGGAGTCTTACCCTGGTCTTGTTTTAGAGGAGTCTTACCCTGGCCTTGTTTTAGAGGAGTCTTACCCTGGTCTTGTTTTAGAGGAGTCTTACCCTGGTCTTGTTTTAGAGGAGTCTTACCCTGGTCTTGTTTTAGAGGAGTCTTACCCTGGTCTTGTTTTAGAGGAGTCATACCCTGGCCTTGTTTTAGAGGAGTCTTACCCTGGTCTTGTTTTAGAGGAGTCTTACCCTGGTCTTGTTTTAGAGGAGTCTTACCCTGGCCTTGTTTTAGAGGAGTCTTACCCTGGTCTTGTTTTAGAGGAGTCTTACCCTGGTCTTGTTTTAGAGGAGTCTTACCCTGGTCTTGTTTTAGAGGAGTCTTACCCTGGTCTTGTTTTAGAGGAGTCTTACCCTGGTCTTGTTTTAGAGGAGTCTTACCCTGGTCTTGTTTTAGAGGAGTCTTACCCTGGTCTTGTTTTAGAGGAGTCTTACCCTGGCCTTGTTTTAGAGGAGTCTTACCCTGGTCTTGTTTTAGAGGAGTCTTACCCTGGCCTTGTTTTAGAGGAGTCTTACCCTGGCCTTGTTTTAGAGGAGTCTTACCCTGGTCTTGTTTTAGAGGAGTCTTACCCTGGTCTTGTTTTAGAGGAGTCTTACCCTGGTCTTGTTTTAGAGGAGTCTTACCCTGGCCTTGAAGTCAACGGCTGCGCCGCGGTTGAGGAGGAGCGTTGCCACGTTGATGTTGCCGTAGTGAGCAGCAATGTGCAGCGGAGTGAAGCCACTCTAGAACACAGATACATCATGACATCAGCACTCAGTCACAACACAACCAATCAGAGCAGCCCCTCACACACACCTGAGCCTCCCCTCCTCCCTCACAGCCAGACACACTGCAGACCCTGTCTATGGCCCAATTATCTCCACTTGTTCACTTCCCTTCACTGATTTTAAAGGAAATTACTGGTATATGAAATATGGTAGAAACTACTATAGTTCAGTAGATCATCATCAGGTGTTCTAGTTTGTTAAATTGTTTCCATTTGGCATCTAAAGTGTTTTGTCATTAACTAGTAAGGATAGCGTCAGGTTTATAATGTTACTGAAAGAGTTTTAGTTCATCAGTTGTTAACTTCAAGTTGTCTGATGCAGATGCCGTATTAGACTAGGAGCTCCAGTAGTGTTGGGTGGAGCTGGGCTCTACAGCAGGTCTGGTAGCTGTGTTGGCTTTGGGGAACAGAAAAAGCAGCATAGACACATTTAGAGTAGAGGACTGTTGATGCTGCATCCGTCACTGGGGCTTTCTGCTGACCGACACCTGCCTGCCTCAGGGTGTCTGGGTTAGAGTTCTCCTGCCTGGGTTAGAGTCG
>NW_028159931.1:0-7500 GCF_964263955.1 Coregonus lavaretus | reverse complement strand
TCCAACCTCAAAACATGGAAAAACCAAAGCCTGAACACCTTCCCCCTTAAGACAACTAATATATCCTATATTTATTGGACAAGTTTGCTCACCACCAACAGAATATACAGTGGGGAGAACAAGTATTTGATACACTGCCGATTTTGCAGGTTTTCCTACTTACAAAGCATGTAGAGGTCTGTCATTTTTATCATAGGTACACTTCAACTGTGAGAGACGGAATCTAAAACAAAAATCCAGAAAATCACATTGTATGATTTTTAAGCAATTAATTTGCATTTTATTGCATGACATAAGTATTTGATCACCTACCAACCAGTAAGAATTCCGGCTCTCACAGACCTGTTAGTTTTTCTTTAAGAAGCCCTTCTGTTCTCCACTCATTACCTGTATTAACTGCACCTGTTTGAACTCGTTACCTGTATAAAAGACACCTGTCCACACACTCAATCAAACAGACTCCAACCTCTCCACAATGGCCAAGACCAGAGAGCTGTGTAAGGACATCAGGGATAAAATTGTAGAACTGCACAAGGCTGGGATGGGCTACAGGACAATAGGCAAGCAGCTTGGTGAGAAGGCAACAACTGTTGGCGCAATTATTAGAAAATGGAAGAAGTTCAAGATGACGGTCAATCACCCTCGGTCTGGGGCTCCATGCAAGATCTCACCTCGTGGGGCATCAATGATCATGAGGAAGGTGAGGGATCAGCCCAGAACTACACGGCAGGACTTGGTCAATGACCTGAAGAGAGCTGGGACCACAGTCTCAAAGAAAACCATTAGTAACACACTACGCCGTCATGGATTAAAATCCTGCAGCGCACGCAAGGTCCCCCTGCTCAAGCCAGCGCATGTCCAGGCCCGTCTGAAGTTTGCCAATGACCATCTGGATGATCCAGAGGAGGAATGGGAGAAGGTCATGTGGTCTGATGAGACAAAAATAGAGCTTTTTGGTCTAAACTCCACTCGCCGTTTTTGGAGGAAGAAGAAGGATGAGTACAACCCCAAGAACACCATCCCAACCGTGAAGCATGGAGGTGGAAACATCATTCTTTGGGGATGCTTTTCTGCAAAGGGGACAGGACGACTGCACCGTATTGAGGGGAGGATGGATGGGGCCATGTATCGCGAAATCTTGGCCAACAACCTCCTTCCCTCAGTAAGAGCATTGAAGATGGGTCGTGGCTGGGTCTTCCAGCAAGACAACGACCCGAAACACACAGCCAGGGCAACTAAGGAGTGGCTCCGTAAAAACCATCTCAAGGTCCTGGAGTGGCCTAGCCAGTCTCCAGACCTGAACCCAATAGAAAATCTTTGGAGGGAGCTGAAAGTCCGTATTGCCCAGCGACAGCCCCGAAACCTGAAGGATCTGGAGAAGGTCTGTATGGAGGAGTGGGCCAAAATCCCTGCTGCAGTGTGTGCAAACCTGGTCAAGACCTACAGGAAACGTATGATCTCTGTAATTGCAAACAAAGGTTTCTGTACCAAATATTAAGTTCTGCTTTTCTGATGTATCAAATACTTATGTCATGCAATAAAATGCAAATTAATTACTTTAAAATCATACAATGTGATTTTCTGGATTTTTGTTTTAGATTCTGTCTCTCACAGTTGAAGTGTACCTATGATAAAAATTACAGACCTCTACATGCTTTGTAAGTAGGAAAACCTGCAAAATCGGCAGTGTATCAAATACTTGTTCTCCCCACTGTATATATATATATATGTTTTGTATTTTTTTAAATATTTTCTTATTTACCTTTTTTGGGGAATTATATATATTTTCTATATTTTTTTGAGTTGACTAAAACTCAGACGTTTTGAAAAACTCACATCCGCTTCTATAACTCTTGTCCCCTTGGAACGAGCCCCCCCCCCCTCAAAAAAAAAAACATCGAAAAAACTGCAAAATGTACAGTCAAAATAAATTGTGGGTCTACACACGGGCTAAACACAAAACTTATTGACTTCCCACCCTTGAAAGACAATCAGCTACCAAGTTGTCCTTACCACGGACATGTCTGATTTCCAAGGGGAAACTCCTGTAATATCCATAGTAACTTTGCTCTGGTGATTGTCCTCAGTGGAATGGCCTCAGGGAAATGAGTAGCAGCACACATGATGGTTAAGAGAAGAGAAACTGGTTACCACTCTTGGCTTTGGGAAAAGGACCAACACAGTCTACCAGAACCCTGCTGAAAGGTTCGTCAAAAGCAGGAATAGGTTGCAAAGGTGCAACTGGCACAGCTTGGTTCGGTTTACCCGTCCGCTGGCAAACAGAACAGGATTTACAGCAAGACTCGACATCCTGTTTCAGACCAGGCCAGAAGAAGTTACGTAAGATACGGTCATACGTCTTGTTGACCCCAAGATGGCCTGCCATACTACCATCGGGAGCCAACCGGTCATACGTCTTGTTGACCCCAAGATGGCCTCCCATACTACCATCGGGAGCCAACCGGTCATACGTCTTATTGAGCCCAAGATGGCCTCCCATACTACCATCGGGAGCCAACCGGTCATACGTCTTGTTGACCCCAAGATGGCCTGCCATACTACCATCGGGAGCCAACCGGTCATACGTCTTGTTGACCTCAAGATGGCCTCCCATACTACCATCGGGAGCCAACCGGTCATACGTCTTGTTGACCCCAAGATGGCCTGCCATACTACCATCGGGAGCCAACCGGTCATACGTCTTGTTGACCCCAAGATGGCCTCCCATACTACCATCGGGAGCCAACCGGTCATACGTCTTGTTGACCCCAAGATGGCCTCCCATACTACCATCGGGAGCCAACCGGTCATACGTCTTATTGAGCCCAAGATGGCCTGCCATACTACCATCGGGAGCCAACCGGTCATACGTCTTATTGAGCCCAAGATGGCCTCCCATACTACCATCGGGAGCCAACCGGTCATACGTCTTGTTGACCCCAAGATGGCCTCCCATACTACCATCGGGAGCCAACCGGTCATACGTCTTATTGAGCCCAAGATGGCCTGCCATACTACCATCGGGAGCCAACCGGTCATACGTCTTGTTGAGCCCAAGATGGCCTCCCATACTACCATCGGGAGCCAACCGGTCATACGTCTTGTTGACCCCAAGATGGCCTGCCATACTACCATCGGGAGCCAACCGGTCATACGTCTTATTGAGCCCAAGATGGCCTCCCATACTACCATCGGGAGCCAACCGGTCATACGTCTTGTTGACCCCAAGATGGCCTCCCATACTACCATCGGGAGCCAACCGGTCATACGTCTTGTTGAGCCCAAGATGGCCTGCCATACTACCATCGGGAGCCAACCGGTCATACGTCTTATTGAGCCCAAGATGGCCTCCCATACTACCATCGGGAGCCAACCGGTCATACGTCTTGTTGACCCCAAGATGGCCTCCCATACTACCATCGGGAGCCAACCGGTCATACGTCTTGTTGACCCCAAGATGGCCTGCCATACTACCATCGGGAGCCAACCGGTCATACGTCTTATTGAGCCCAAGATGGCCTGCCGTACTACCATCGGGAGCCAACCGGTCATATGTCTTGTTGAGCCCAAGATGGCCTCCCATACTACCATCGGGAGCCAACCGGTCATACGTCTTGTTGACCCCAAGATGGCCTCCCATACTACCATCGGGAGCCAACAGGTCATACGTCTTGTTGACCCCAAGATGGCCTCCCATACTACCATCGGGAGCCAACCGGTCATACGTCTTGTTGAGCCCAAGATGGCCTCCCATACTACCATCGGGAGCCAACCGGTCATACGTCTTGTTGACCCCAAGATGGCCTGCCATACTACCATCGGGAGCCAACCGGTCATACGTCTTGTTGAGCCCAAGATGGCCTCCCATACTACCATCGGGAGCCAACCAGTCATACAGTGGGGGAAAAAAGTATTTAGTCAGCCACCAATTGTGCAAGTTCTCCCACTTAAAAAGATGAGAGAGGCCTGTAATTTTCATCATAGGTACACGTCAACTATGACAGACAAAATGAGAAAAATAAATCCAGAAAATCACATTGTAGGATTTTTAATGAATTTATTTGCAAATTATGGTGGAAAATAAGTATTTGGTCACCTACAAACAAGCAAGATTTCTGGCTCTCACAGACCTGTAACTTCTTCTTTAAGAGGCTCCTCTGTCCTCCACTCGTTACCTGTATTAATGGCACCTGTTTGAACTTGTTATCAGTATAAAAGACACCTGTCCACAACCTCAAACAGTCACACTCCAAACTCCACTATGGCCAAGACCAAAGAGCTGTCAAAGGACACCAGAAACAAAATTGTAGACCTGCACCAGGATGGGAAGACTGAATCTGCAATAGGTAAGCAGCTTTGTTTGAAGAAATCAACTGTGGGAGCAATTATTAGGAAATGGAAGACATACAAGACCACTGATAATCTCCCTCGATCTGGGGCTCCACGCAAGATCTCACCCCGTGGGGTCAAAATGATCACAAGAATGGTGAGCAAAAATCCCAGAACCACACGGGGGGACCTAGTGAATGACCTGCAGAGAGCTGGGACCAAAGTAACAAAGCCTACCATCAGTAACACACTACGCCGCCAGGGACTCAAATCCTGCAGTGCCAGACGTGTCCCCCTGCTTAAGCCAGTACATGTCCAGGCCCGTCTGAAGTTTGCTAGAGTGCATTTGGATGATCCAGAAGAGGATTGGGAGAATGTCATATGGTCAGATGAAACCAAAATAGAACTTTTTGGTAAAAACTCAACTCGTCGTGTTTGGAGGACAAAGAATGCTGAGTTGCATCCAAAGAACACCATACCTACTGTGAAGCATGGGGGTGGAAACATCATGCTTTGGGGCTGTTTTTCTGCAAAGGGACCAGGACGACTGATCCGTGTAAAGGAAAGAATGAATGGGGCCATGTATCGTGAGATTTTGAGTGAAAACCTCCTTCCATCAGCAAGGGCATTGAAGATGAAACGTGGCTAGGTCTTTCAGCATGACAATGATCCCAAACACACCGCCCGGGCAATGAAGGAGTGGCTTCGTAAGAAGCATTTCAAGGTCCTGGAGTGGCCTAGCCAGTCTCCAGATCTCAACCCCATAGAAAATCGTTGGAGGGAGTTGAAAGTCTGTGTTGCCCAGCGACAGCCCCAAAACATCACTGCTCTAGAGGAGATCTGCATGGAGGAATGGGCCAAAATACCAGCAACAGTGTGTGAAAACCTTGTGAAGACTTACAGAAAACGTTTAACCTGTGTCATTGCCAACAAAGGGTATATAACAAAGTATTGAGAAACTTTGTTATTGACCAAATACTTATTTTCCACCATAATTTGCAAATAAATTCATAAAAAATCCTACAATGTGATTTTCTGGATTTTTTTTCCTCATTTTGCCTGTCATAGTTGACGTGTACCTATGATGAAAATTACAGGCCTCTCTCATCTTTTTAAGTGGGAGAACTTGCACAATTGGTGGCTGACTAAATACTTTTTTTCCCCACTGTACGTCTTGTTGAGCCCAAGATGGCCTCCCATACTACCATCGGGAGCCAACCGGTCATACGTCTTGTTGACCCCAAGATGGCCTCCCATACTACCATCGGGAGCCAACCGGTCATACGTCTTGTTGAGCCCAAGATGGCCTCCCATACTACCATCGGGAGCCAACCGGTCATACGTCTTGTTGACCCCAAGATGGCCTGCCATACTACCATCGGGAGCCAACCGGTCATACTTCTTGTTGACCCCAAGATGGCCTCCCATACTACCATCGGGAGCCAACCGGTCATACGTCTTGTTGAGCCCAAGATGGCCTCCCATACTACCATCGGGAGCCAACCGGTCATACGTCTTGTTGACCCCAAGATGGCCTCCCATACTACCATCGGGAGCCAACCGGTCATACGTCTTATTGAGCCCAAGATGGCCTGCCATACTACCATCGGGAGCCAACCGGTCATACGTCTTGTTGACCCCAAGATGGCCTCCCATACTACCATCGGGAGCCAACCGGTCATACGTCTTGTTGAGCCCAAGATGGCCTCCCATACTACCATCGGGAGCCAACCGGTCATACGTCTTGTTGAGCCCAAGATGGCCTCCCATACTACCATCGGGAGCCAACCGGTCATACGTCTTGTTGAGCCCAAGATGGCCTCCCATACTACCATCGGGAGCCAACCGGTCATACGTCTTGTTGAGCCCAAGATGGCCTCCCATACTACCATCGGGAGCCAACCGGTCATACGTCTTGTTGAGCCCAAGATGGCCTGCCAGTTTTCTGCCAATCCTTATCTTTGGGCACTGTAGAAATGGAAAGAAACCTTGCAGTAGGAGGTGACTTCTCTGGTTGCTTTTTGTGCAGGGAGAACTACTGGGTGCTTTGTTTGTGAAGGTCGTTTTATGTGTCAGCACAAACTCATCTGCAAGCACTGCAGCTTTCTCTAGACCGAGATCCTTGTGCTCATAAACGTAGGTAGCAACCCTTTCGTGAAGGCAATTCTTGAACTGCTCGAGAAGTATGAGTGTCTTTAAATCCTCAAGATCCTTGACCTCTTGAGAACCACACCACCGATCAAAAAGACATGCTTGTTCCCTTGCCAACTCAACATTTGATTTGATTTTATTTTATTAGGATCCCCATTAGCCGACGCCAACGATGACAGCTAGTCTTACAGGGGTCCAACACATAACGATACATACGTTACAAGTCCTACAGACAAAAGACAACTAGATCTTTCTTTGCAGCACCTGACCACACGACTGGACAATATTCACGATAAGATAAAACTAGAGTCTGCAGGACTTGCTTTGTGGAGTGTGGTGTCAAAACAGCAGAGCATCTCTTTATTATGGACAGACCTCTCCCCATCTTTACAACCATTGAATCTCTATGTTTTGACCATGACAGTTTACAATCTAAGGTAACGCCAAGTAATTTAGTCTCCTCAACTTGTTCAACAGCCACACCATTCATTACCAGATTCAGCTGAGGTCTAGAACTTAGGGAATGATTTGTACCAAATACAATGCTCTTAGTTTTAGAGATGTTCAGGACCAGTTTATTACTGGCCACCCATTCCAAAACGGACTGCAACTCTTTGTTAAGGGTTTCAGTGACTTCATTAGCTGTGGTTGCTGATGATTATATGGTTGAATCATCAGCATACATGGACACACATGCTTTGTTTAATGCCAGTGGCAGGTCATTGGTTAAAAAACAAAGAGTAGAGGGCCTAGAGAGCTGCTGTTTTCTCAACAACAGGTTCTGGTCAATAATATCAAAGTCTGCACTGAAATCTGACAGTACAGCTCCCACAATCTTCTTATTATCAATGTATTTCAACCAATCATCAGTCATTTGTGTCAGCGCAGTTCATGTTGAGTGCCCTTCTCTATTTGAAAGCCTGTTTTTAATTTGTTTACAGAGAAATAGCAGAGCTAGCAGCGAGCTGATTAGGTTCGCTGTTAGAACCAGCAAAGGCCGCTTTACCATTCTTGGGTAGC
>NW_028159932.1:0-40748 GCF_964263955.1 Coregonus lavaretus | reverse complement strand
AACTCCCTCTACCCCATGCCAACACCAATCCAATGCTGTACAATTAATTCCATAGCTTAACAACATACATCACTCACACACACACTCACACAGACACACCTATTCACTTGGGCCTTCTCCCTCATGCCCTGCTGACATCCATGCAGGACCACATTATTAATGTTCCACTGGGTAGAGGTGAGGCCAAATGTAAGATCAGAGCCATTTTGATAGATATGTGGCAGAAGAGATGGTACTCTGAGCACAAGGGCCGGCATATATATGAATAGTTTACAGTTTTACAGAAAGGTCGATGGACCAAGATTCAAAGGTCAGATTAGGAAGGAAGATGTGGTGTTTACTTGATTGTGCTTAGGACATTGTACATTGAACTCGTCATTACATCTGGTTGGCAAGCATGGGAATGGTTTGTGTCTGGAGGGTATGGTCGATGAAACGGTGGAGCATGTGTTGTTATATTGTTGTAAGTATGTTGAAGAGAGGGAAAGATTGAAGTGTAGGGTCATTGAGGTTGGACGGGGTTGGGGGGGTTTGGAAGGGATTTTGGGGATGGGGGAGGGTCTATTAGAAGTTAGTAGGGCTCTTCTTTATTTTCTCAGAAGTACTGAGTTAGGTAGGAGGATTTAGAAATGTTGGAAACCGTGATTGACCACACACTCAAGCACAGTAGGTGGCGGCATGCACCTTTAACGTTGGTTTGTGGACCGCCATTATATCATAGAAGAAGAAGTTGGTTGTGTGAGAGATTTGTGGTTCGTGAGGAGGGCTACTATTCTTTTTTCTTTTGGTTCTTGCGTATTTTCTGAATTTATTTTCTCATGGTGGAGGGTTTGTTTATTGGTTTCCACTGTTTATCGTTTAGAGTTGAGGGGGGAGTAGGGGTAGTTTGTTAGGGCGGCGTGATGGCCTCAACCGAGTGGAGAAAAAACTCTGTCGCTTCGGGTGCTTTCCGGAGAAAGGTGTGGAGGAAGTTTTGCTCATGGTCGGCGACCAGGTTGGAGCGGAACATCTGCACTCTGCATCCAGAATGAACAAGGCGGTGGTTGTGTTAATGAAAAAGGTTTGTCTTGTTGCGAGTGGGATTTTTGTGAGGGGTGTGTTGGTGCAGATGTCGCCTCTTTCGATAAGAGTTGTGGTGGCTAATCTGCCTCCGTTTATTGCTTACGAACAGACCGCAAGTAGTTGGTTAGTTTTGGTAAATTTGCAAGTGGTTTTCGTGTGTTCTCGGCTGGGTGCCAAGCGGAATCCGTTAAAACATGTCTGTTTTCATAGACAAGTGTTTGTTTCTTAACAAACTTCAAGGTTACACAGGGGAGGGGTGGAACACAGGGTTTGCTAGCACAGATAGTTTTGGGTGTTTCTAGTGTGGGGATCATCAGTTATAGGCTACAAGCAGCAATATGATTGATAGGTAGGACAGGTATTGAACCCAAATAATCCCTACTCAGATGCGCTAATCTCAACCCTAGTAAACATGCATTATAAAAACCTTCTATATAAAATGATCTCATATTGGGAGTAAATAGCCTCTGAATAGAAAAGAAAAAACACTGCATCTTCCAGCCCAACAATAAATTACATAATGCAACCGTTGCGGTTAGCATATTTACCTCAACATGCCCCTCGCTTGCGTGAGAAGGCAGAGTGCTCGATGCTGGTTGATGAATTTTACAATTAATGTACTAGGAAAATACTTTTTTTCGACCAGAGGTGACTGAATTAATGTTCAGGCGTATTGATAATCATTATAGTAATGAAGTATAATTTCAAAACATGACCATAAAAACAGGTAATAATAAACATGACTCATCATTATATTACTTCACAGTAATGTGTTTTCAGTCCTTCCTCTTGCGTTAGCAGTGTGGAAAGGGACAGTAAAAAGCTCAGGCAGGAGGAGTTTTCCTGTGAGGTGGAGTGGTGGTGTATCCAGGGAGAGAACTAAACTAATCTTCTGAAATGTCATTCATGGTCTTATGCTGCCATCTATTGGAATTATTAAGCAACTGCAGTAGTACTGAATAAAGTGTTTTTCCTTACTAATCCGTACTAAAATAGTGATTACTCAGAATTGCAAAAAAATGGCAGGGGTACCAGGAGGGAGGAGAGTACATTTTTTTACATTTTAGTCATTTAGCAGATGCTCTTATCCAGAGCGACTTACAGTTAGTGAGTGCATACATTTTCATACTGTCCCCCAAAGGGAAACGAACCCACAACCCTGGTGTTGCAAGCCCCATGCTCTACCAACTGAGCTACACGGTAGTAGTGCATGGCCAAGTGGTGGTGCGCAGGCCGTGGAGAAAGCGGTGGTGGGGAGGGTTGCAGCTGGGCTACATGAGCTGAGGCAGGTTTCTGTAGTAACAGAGACTCCGGTGGGCGAAGGCTTGGTGGGCTCATCCCAGGAAATATTGCCTGTCATTTGGGAAGAGGCTCTGATCAGGGGGGAAGTGCAGGGGGGCAGAGACTGGGGAGGAGGAGGACGGTACCGTGCCAATGGAGGAGGAGGAAGAGGGGGAAGGTGAGTCTGCGGGAGCGGAGGACAAGGCGGTGTCGTTTTCAGACGGCTCATTGGATCCAGAGCTGACAGCCAGTCAGGCTGAGGGCCCAGTATATACGGTGAGAGAACTTTCTAGGTTCCTGATGGAGACTAAAGGGGAAAAAGAAGGTTCTGCTGGAGTCTTATTTGATTGATCCTGGAAGGTTTGTAAGGTCAGTACAACACCTGATGAAGAATGAGGGGTTTAGTGTCCTCTCACCCAGGAAGCGGTATAGGCTGAGAAAATGGGTCATGGGTTCTTAAGGGCATGTCTTCAGAATCTGCTTAAATGGATGTTTTTTTCTGGCATGGCGGCTTTATGGGCTTCTCTACTGGTTTCTGATTGTGGTGATTTCCCTCCCACCTCTTATGGAGATTTCACGGTTAGACTTCCTTAACATGAACGGCGGCAGAGACTGGGGGAATATGTCAAACCAAAACATTTAAACGTGATTTTTTTAGCAAGAGACACACATTGATGTGATTAATGAAGTGTATTGGGGGTCTGGTGGAAGGGGGCGCAGGTGCTGAGCCATGGCACAAATCTTAGTGCAGGGGTAGCAAAAGAGGTGTGTAAGGGTAGGTTGTTAGTGGTTAGAGCCAAAATCAATTTCCGTGTCTTTGCTTTCCAAAATGTGTCTGCACCTAGTACAGGGCTCAGTTCTCTGTTTCACCAGGGCCCAGGCAGGTGTCCTATTGGAAATTCCATGTAAAGCTCTTCCAAGATGTCACTTTTTGCTCAAGCTTCCAAGGCTTTTGGGAGAGGTGGGGACAGCAGAAGGGGGAGTAACTTCTGTTGTGGGGTGATGAGGGAGCCTGATGGGTGGGTAACTTCTGTTGTGGGGAGATGAGGGAGCCTGATGGGTGGGTAACTTCTGTTGTGGGGAGATGAGGGAGCCTGATGGGTGGGTAACTTCTGTTGTGGGGGAGATGCGGGAGCCTGATGGGTGGGTAACTTCAGTTGTGGGGGAGATGAGGGAGCCTGATGGGTGGGTAACTTCTGTTGTGGGGGAGATGAGGGAGCCTGATGGGTGGGTAACTTCTGTTATGAGGAGATGAGGGAGCCTGATGGGTGGGTAACTTCTGTTGTGGGGAGATGAGGGAGCCGGATGGGTGGGTAACTTCTGTTGTGGGGAGATGAGGGAGCCTGATGGGTGGGTAACTTCTGTTGTGGGGAGATGAGGGAGCCTGATGGGAGGGTAACTTCTGTTGTGGGGAGATGAGGGAGCCTGATGGGTGGGTAACTTCTGTTGTGGGGAGATGAGGGAGCCTGATGGGTGGGTAACTTCTGTAGTGGGGAGATGAGGGAGCCTGATGGGTGGGTAAGGAGGGACAGGGCACCTCCGCAGCTTCCAGGGGGGTTGCAGTGGGGCTGTGAGTGGCTCAAGATGCTTGGGGTGTATCTGGGCTCGGAGGGGTGGGTTAGGAAGAACTGGGAAGGAGTGTCACAAGCGGTGGTGTTGAGGATGACGAAGTGGAGGTGGCTCATCTCCCAAGTGGCATACAGAGGGACGGTGCTGATCATCAACAACTTGGTGGCATCCTCTCTATGGCTTAAATTGGCCATTCTCAACGCTCCCGGTGGTCTGCTTGTGGACCTGCAGCGCAAGTTAGTGAATTTTTTCTGGTCAGGGTGGCAGCGTTCTGACTCCCTCAGTGTCAAGGTTAGACACATCAGGAGCTTAGCGGGAGTGAAGGGGCATTACATTTACATTTACATTTACGTCATTTAGCAGACGCTCTTATCCAGAGCGACTTACAGTTAGTGAATGCATATATTTTTATACTGGCCCCCCGTGGGAATCGAACCCACAACCCTGGCATTGCAAACGCCATGCTCTATCAACTGAGCTACATCCCTGCCGGCCATTCCCTCCCCTACCCTGGACGACGCTGGGCCAATTGTGCGCCGCCCATGAGTCTCCCGGTGGCGGCCGGCTGCGACAGAGACTGGATTCGAACCAGGATCTCTAGTGGCACAGTTAGCACTGCAATGCAGTGCCTTAGACCACTGCGCCACTCAGGGCATCAGTGGCAGGGGGTTGTGGGGGCTGAGAGCATGGCAGGGTATAGGTGGAGGGTGCTCTATAAGCTCCCAGTGCTGGAAAGGTCAGGGGTCGTCCAGTGGAGGGTATTACATGGAGCCCTGGACACCAATAGCTGGTTGGCTCGGGTTGACCTGGGAGTTGGGGAGGGGTGTCCGTTTTCTGCAATGACAGACTGTTCATCATGTTTTTTCTGTGTTGCCAGGGTAATGCCATTACTGTTGACGCCTTAGGGTTGAGTTTGAGTTGTACAAAATGATCAACAGTGTGGAGATGTTTCAGGAGGTATGGGGGCTCAGGGGGGCTGTCTGTACGGCCGGAGAGGAGGGGTTGGATGGACGGTTGGAATGTGGTGCTGGTTGGTGTATTGTACTGTGGTGTTGGGTACTGGATAATGTGATTGTGTGGAGGTTGTGGTGGCACGCAATGTGCTTTTAGGAGGGGGGGTGGGGGTGGGGGTGTAATGAGGATGGCTCATTAAAGTAAGACAAGTCTCTCTCTCTCTCTCTCTCTCTTAACAGAGCTCTGCACAGGCAGCAGTGGTGGACAGTGATAAGATCTTTACTGAGCTGATCCGCTCCATTGAGAGAAGGCGCTCTGAGGTGAAGGAGCTGATCAGAGCCCAAGAGAAGGCTCAAGTGAGTCAAGCTGAAGGACTCCTGGAGCAACTGGAGCAGGAGATAGCTGAGCTGAGGAAGAGAAGCACTGAGCTGGAGCAGCTCTCACACACAGAGGATCACATCCATTTCCTCCAGGTAACTCAACTGCCTTGATACATGTGATATGAAATTAAAACTCATTGTGAAACTCTCAATCATTTGGTTCTGTTCTCTCTCTCTCTCTCTGTCTCCAGAGTTATCAGTCTCTCTCCGGTACCAGTGTATCTTCAGACTTACCCAGCATCGTTGTCCGTCCTCTTCAGTACTTTGGAGATGTGAGTAAGACTGTGTCTGAACTGAGAGAGAAACTAGAAGACGTCCTTAAAGGAGAATGGACCAAGATCTCCACTACAGGTGTGTTGAAAATAATAAGAACATCAACTTTAGACCATTGAAAGTTCCCTACTAGTCATATACATGTGGAATGTGGTATGATGATAACATTCCCTCTCTCTGTGAATGTGTTTGTGTGTCTGTAGTGAATATAGTGGATGTTGTACTGCCTCCAGAGCCCAAGACCAGAGAACAGTTCTTACAATGTGAGTCTCTTTATTCTGAAGTAACTAACAGTCTCTTTTTACTGACACTCCTAACAATCCCTCTAGAAATATATAGCAATAGTAGATCTAATCAAAGACTGGGTATCTATCTGACTCCTCATATTTCTCTGATTTGATCTCTGCTGTGCTCTAATCAAAGACAGGGTAGATACAGTATCTGACTTCACTTATTGTTCTAACTCCCCTCATTGGTCTCTGCTCTGCTCTTCTCCCAGATTCCTGTCAGCTCACACTGGACCCAAACACAGCACACACACTCCTCTCTCTGTCAGAAGGGAACAGAAAGGTGACCTATACAGACCAAGAACAACCATATCCTGATCATCCAGACAGATTCACCAACTATTGTCAGGTTCTGTGTAGAGAGGGTCTGTCTGGACGCTGTTACTGGGAGGTGGAGTGGAGTCCAAACCACATTCACTCAGTCCCTCTATCCTGGGTTTTTTCTCTATAATGGTACTGCTGAGCTGGTTAAACTGTAGTAGGGTCCACATAGATACTAGTCATGCTGGTGTAGTCTATAGCTGAGCTGGTTAAACTGTAGTAGGGTCCACATAGATACTAGTCATGCTGGTGTAGTCTATAGCTGAGCTGGTTAAACGGTAGTAGGGTCCACATAGATACTAGTCATGCTGATGTAGTCTATAGCTGAGCTGGTTAAACTGTAGTAGGGTCCACATAGATACTAGTCATGCTGGTGGTGATGGTCCCCAGATGTGATGATTCATTCTGCTCTGTTTTTATGTACAATGATTTGATTGATTTGATCTTCAGAAGATGTTATGAATTACAATTCAATGCATTCATATTATTTGTAAGTGCAACGTTTTAATCATATATATTCACATTAATCAAGATGTATGCTGTTAATGTATGTTGGTTGTCATTCAGAACCATTTAAATGTTTTCTCAATTGGTTCTCTGTCTCAATGTAATTTTCCTCAGTATCATGGAACAGGTAGTATTACTTACTTGCTAATTGAACTATATGGGCCGGTTTCCCGGACACAGATGAAGCCTAGTCCTAGACTAAAAAGCATGTTCAATGGAGATGTCCGGGAAACCGACCCTAAGTTTGGCATCTTTTATTCTCCCATACTGCTCAGTCAAGCAACATCAAACCTGTCCAGCTGGTGGTGCTATTAACCAAACAATAAAAACATCAGCTATCTTGACTTGCCACTCAGTATATCAGTAATGTTCAGAATTGTACTTTAATATCATTGGAGATTGATGGTCTTTTTAATCCACTACCCAGAGTCAGGAACAGATGAAGTTAGGTCTGCTACTGTTCAGTTATTAAATATGATTCATGGTGATGGGAAATAAAAAATCCATCTAGTAGTAGTTTTCCTTTGCTATTTATTCCAAGGTGTGTCTTTAACTTGTAAATGGATTGTGTTGAAGCTGGCATGTGGTGTGGATGATAGAATAGAGTGAATAGAGGAGAGAAGAGAGGAGGAGAGGAGAACATCATATAGAAGACAGATAAGAGAGAGAGAAAATTCATACCCAGGGGAGTTACTGACTCTGGCCCAAATGACACCCTGTTCCCTACGTAGTGCACTAGGCTACTTCTGACAAGATCTAAAGTAGTGCACTACATAGGGAATAGGGTGGAGATTGGAGATTTGCTCACTGCCATTAGAATATTATAATATCATACTGGAATGTTAGTGGTTGCCTCGTTAGAATATAATTGTAATGTTAGTGGTTGCCTCGTTAAAATATTAGAATATCATACTGGAGTATTATTGGTTGCCTCATTAGAATATCATACTGTAATGTTATTGGTTGCCTCGTTAGAATATTATACTGTAATGTTAGTGGTTGTCTCGTTAGAATATCATACTGTAATGTTAGTGGTTGCCTCGTTAGAATATCATACTGTAATGTTAGTGGTTGCCTCATTAGAATATCATACTGTAATGTTAGTGGATGCCTCATTAGAATATCATTATAATGTTAGTGGTTGCCTCATTAAAATTAAAGAATATCATACTGTAGTATTATTGGTTGCCTCATTAGAATATCATAATGTAATGTTAGTGGTTGCCTCAATAGATATCATACTGTAATGTTAGTGGTTGCCTCGTTAGAATATAATTGTAATGTTAGTGGTTGCCTCGTTAAAATATTAGAATATCATACTGGAGTATTATTGGTTGCCTCAATAGATATCATACTGTAATGTTAGTGGTTGCCTCGTTAGAATATAATTGTAATGTTAGTGGTTGCCTCGTTAAAATATTAGAATATCATACTGGAGTATTATTGGTTGCCTCATTAGAATATCATACTGTAATGTTAGTGGTTGCCTCATTAGAATATCATACTGTAATGTTAGTGGTTGCCTCATTAGAATATCATACTGTAATGTTAGTGGTTGCCTCATTAGAATATCATACTGTAATGTTAGTGGTTGCCTCATTAGAATATCATACTGTAATGTTAGTGGTTGCCTCGTTAGAATATCATACTGTAATGTTAGTGGTTGCCTCGTTAGAATATCATACTGTAATGTTAGTGGATGCCTCATTAGAATATCATTGTAATGTTAGTGGTTGCCTCATTAAAATTAAAGAATATCATACTGTAGTATTATTGGTTGCCTCATTAGAATATCATAATGTAATGTTAGTGGTTGCCTCAATAGATATCATACTGTAATGTTAGTGGTTGCCTAATTAGAATATCATACTGTAATGTTAGTGGTTGCCTCGTTAGAATATCATACTGTAATGTTAGTGGTTGCCTCATTAGAATATCATACTGTAATGTTAGTGGATGCCTCATTAGAATATCATTATAATGTTAGTGGTTGCCTCATTAAAATTAAAGAATATCATACTGTAGTATT
Source organism: Coregonus lavaretus (assembly GCF_964263955.1). NCBI lineage: Eukaryota > Metazoa > Chordata > Actinopteri > Salmoniformes > Salmonidae > Coregonus > Coregonus lavaretus. Next base: position 32,085 of record NW_028159932.1, on the reverse strand, counting down.
ATTGGTTGCCTCATTAGAATATCATAATGTAATGTTAGTGGTTGCCTCAATAGATATCATACTGTAATGTTAGTGGTTGCCTCGTTAGAATATAATTGTAATGTTAGTGGTTGCCTCGTTAAAATATTAGAATATCATACTGGAGTATTATTGGTTGCCTCAATAGATATCATACTGTAATGTTAGTGGTTGCCTCGTTAGAATATAATTGTAATGTTAGTGGTTGCCTCGTTAAAATATTAGAATATCATACTGGAGTATTATTGGTTGCCTCATTAGAATATCATACTGTAATGTTAGTGGTTGCCTCATTAGAATATCATACTGTAATGTTAGTGGTTGCCTCATTAGAATATCATACTGTAATGTTAGTGGTTGCCTCATTAGAATATCATACTGTAATGTTAGTGGTTGCCTCATTAGAATATCATACTGTAATGTTAGTGGTTGCCTCGTTAGAATATCATACTGTAATGTTAGTGGTTGCCTCGTTAGAATATCATACTGTAATGTTAGTGGATGCCTCATTAGAATATCATTGTAATGTTAGTGGTTGCCTCATTAAAATTAAAGAATATCATACTGTAGTATTATTGGTTGCCTCATTAGAATATCATACTGTAATGTTAGTGGTTGCCTCATTAGAATATCATACTGTAATGTTAGTGGTTGCCTCATTAGAATATCATACTGTAATGTTAGTGGTTGCCTCATTAGAATATCATACTGTAATGTTAGTGGTTGCCTCGTTAGAATATCATACTGTAATGTTAGTGGTTGCCTCGTTAGAATATCATACTGTAATGTTAGTGGATGCCTCATTAGAATATCATTGTAATGTTAGTGGTTGCCTCATTAAAATTAAAGAATATCATACTGTAGTATTATTGGTTGCCTCATTAGAATATCATAATGTAATGTTAGTGGTTGCCTCAATAGATATCATACTGTAATGTTAGTGGTTGCCTAATTAGAATATCATACTGTAATGTTAGTGGTTGCCTCGTTAGAATATCATACTGTAATGTTAGTGGTTGCCTCATTAGAATATCATACTGTAATGTTAGTGGTTGCCTCATTAGAATATCATACTGTAATGTTAGTGGTTGCCTCATTATAATATCATACTGTAAAGTTAGTGGTTGCCTCATTAGAATATTAGAATATCATACTGTAATGTTAGTGGTTGCCTCATTAGAATATCATACTGTAATGTTAGTGGTTGCCTCATTAGAATATCATACTGTAATGTTAGTGGTTGCCTCATTAGAAATCATACTGTAATGTTAGTGGTTGCCTCATTAGAATTTCATACTGTAAAGTTAGTGGTTGCCTCGTTAGAATATTAGAATATCATACTGTAATGTTAGTGGTTGCCTCATTAGAATATCATACTGTAATGTTTGTGGTTGCCTCATTAGAATATCATACTGTAATGTTAGTGGTTGCCTCATTATAATATCATACTGTAATGTTAGTGGTTGCCTCATTAGAATATCATACTGTAATGTTAGTGGTTGCCTCATTAGAAATCATACTGTAATGTTAGTGGTTGCCTCATTAGAATATCATACTGTAATGTTAGTGGTTGCCTCATTAGAATATCATACTGTAATGTTAGTGGTTGCCTCATTAGAATATCATACTGTAATGTTAGTGGTTGCCTCATTAGAATATCATACTGTAATGTTAGTGGTTGCCTTATTAGAATATCATACTGTAATGTTAGTGGTTGCCTCATTAGAATATCATACTGTAATATTACAGTGAGGGAAAAAAGTATTTGATCCCCTGCTGATTTTGTACGTTTGCAAACTGACAAAGAAATGATCAATCTATAATTTTAATGGTAGGTTTATTTGAACAGTGAGAGACAGAATAACAACAAATTTTTTTTAAATTGTTATGAATTGATTTGCATTTTAATGAGGGAAATAAGTATTTGACCCCTCTGCAAAACATTACTTAGTACTTGGTGGCAAAACCCTTGTTGGCAATCAGAGGTCAGACGTTTCTTGTAGTTGGCCACCAGACCTGCAGATCTTTCCAAGTCATTAAGGTTTCGAGGCTGACGTTTGGCAACTTGAACCTTCAGCTCCCTCTCACACAGCCACCGTCACGCGTCGGCCACGCGTTTGTCTCCAACATATACTATGCCCACATACTCTAGTGTAGCTGTGGGGCTTACAAGACTCACATTTCATATACTCAGAGGTGGGGCTTACAAGACTCACATTTCATATACTCAGAGGTGGGGCGTACAAGACTCACATTTCATATACTCAGAGGTAGGGCTTACAAGACTCACATTTCATATACTCAGAGGTGGGGCTTACAATACTCACATTTCATATACTCAGAGGTGGGGCTTACAATACTCACATTTCATATACTTTTCAAGACATCACTGTAGGACAAACATTTGATTTGATATCAGAATATACTTAAAATAAAATAAATCAATGTATGCTACAGCAGAACACATATTATAGTATATAGGCCTCCTGCCTATCTGATAATATGAAGCGCATATTCAGATTAACTTCACAGGACAGAACAAGTTTGTAAAGTTTTCCAGAACCTTCCACAACACGGCCATTTCCTGGTGCGTCTTCTCCTCCCTATCTCTTGTTTTGCTCCTGGTGTCTGTGACACATCTGGGTCCTTTAGCAATCCATGACCTCACATAGGGGACTGGGTTGAATTTGGTCAGGGGTGGGCCAACAAGGTTCAGAAAGAGTAGCCCTGATATGGTGGAGGTATGCAGAGAGGCGCGGGTTGAGGTGCAAATCAGATTCATTTGAGAAAATCCCTGCTGGCCTTCTGCACTGGAGATGAGGATGGTGCTGACCACCATCAACATCTCTTTAAGTCCATCTGGAGATGGGGATGGTGCTGAATACCATCAACATCTCTTTAAGTCCATCTGGAGATGGGGATGGTGCTGACCTCCATCAACATCTCTTTAAGTCCATCTGGAGATAGGGATGGTGCTGAACACCATCAACATCTCTTTAAGTCCATCTGGAGATGGGGATGGTGCTGAACACCATCAACATCTCTTTAAGTCCATCTGGAGATGGGGATGGTGCTGACCACCATCAACATCTCTTTAAGTCCATCTGGAGATGGGGATGGTGCTGAACACCATCAACATCTCTTTAAGTCCATCTGGAGATAGGAATGGTGCTGAACACCATCAACATCTCTTTAAGTCCATCTGGAGATGGGGATGGTGCTGACCTCCATCAACATCTCTTTAAGTCCATCTGGAGATGGGGATGGTGCTGACCTCCATCAACATCTCTTTAAGTCCATCTGGAGATAGGGATGGTGCTGACCTCCATCAACATCATCTATTTTCTCATTGCTCCTGTATCCTCTCGCCAGTATTGAGCATAAAGCACCTTCAGCTCCTCTATGAACTGGCTGTATCCTGTATTGTCCACTGGTGACTGCCCTGTGTGCAGTAATAACACCCTCACTTCCCTGGTGACTGCCCTGTGTGCAGTAATAACACCCTCACTTCCCTGGTGACTGCCCTGTGTGCAGTAATAACACCCTCACTTCCCTGGTGACTGCCCTGTGTGCAGTAATAACACCCTCACTTCCCTGGTGACTGCCCTGTGTGCAGTAATAACACCATCACTTCCCTGGTGACTGCCCTGTGTGCAGTAATAACACCATCACTTCCCTGGTGACTGCCCTGTGTGCAGTAATAACACCCTCACTTCCCTGGTGACTGCCCTGTGTGCAGTAATAACACCCTCACTTCCCTGGTGACTGCCCAATGTGCAGTAATTACACCCTCACTTCCCTGGTGACTGCCCTGTTTGACCTCTAGACCCATGTGTCCAACCTGTAAGGAGACCTAGACCAGTTTAAATGTGTCTCACCTGTAATGAGTCCAAGACCAGTTTAAATGTGTCTCACCTGTAAGGAGACCTAGACCAGTTTAAATGTGTCTAACCTGTAAGGAGACCTAGACCAGTTTAAATGTGTCTCACCTGTAAAGAGACCAAGACCAGTTTAAATGTGTCTCACCTGTAAGGAGACCTAGACCAGTTTAAATGTGTCTCACCTGTAAGGAGACCTAGACCAGTTTAAATGTGTCTCACCTGTAAGGAGACCTAGACCAGTTTAAATGTGTCTCACCTGTAAGGAGACCTAGACCAGTTTAAATGTGTCCAACCTGTAAGGAGACCTAGACCAGTTTAAATGTGTCTCACCTGTAAGGAGACCTAGACCAGTTTAAATGTGTCTCACCTGTAAAGAGACCAAGACCAGTTTAAATGTGTCTCACCTGTAAGGAGACCTAGACCAGTTTAAATGTGTCTCACCTGTAAGGAGACCTAGACCAGTTTAAATGTGTCTCACCTGTAAGGAGACCTAGACCAGTTTAAATGTGTCCAACCTGTAAGGAGACCTAGACCAGTTTAAATGTGTCTCACCTGTAAGGAGACCTAGACCAGTTTAAATGTGTCCAACCTGTAAGGAGACCTAGACCAGTTTAAATGTGTCTCACCTGTAAGGAGACCTAGACCAGTTTAAATGTGTCCAACCTGTAAGGAGACCTAGACCAGTTTAAATGTGTCTCACCTGTAAGGAGACCAAGACCAGTTTAAATGTGTCTTACCTGTAAGGAGACCTAGACCAGTTTAAATGTGTCTCACCTGTAAGGAGACCTAGACCAGTTTAAATGTGTCTCACCTGTAAGGAGACCTAGACCAGTTTAAATGTGTCTCACCTGTAAGGAGACCTAGACCAGTTTAAATGTGTCTCACCTGTAAGGAGACCTAGACCAGTTTAAATGTGTCTCACCTGTAAGGAGACCTAGACCAGTTTAAATGTGTCTCACCTGTAAGGAGACCTAGACCAGTTTAAATGTGGACAAATGAGCCCCAGAGTGTGAACATTAATGCTAGTGTGATGATGATGCTGTCAGTACAGCATAGTGTGGTGAGTTTCAAGAGTTGGTCATTAGTCCTCATAGGGGATGGTTTCATTCTATGGAGTAGCAGTGGTCTTCATGACATTGTGCATGTTTTAGATCAAATCCATTTGCAGTCAATAATAGACTGATCCCCTCCAACACACTGATGCCTGTTTCTCACTACAGAGCTGAGTCAAGCCAAGCAGGGCCAAACTGGGCTGGCTAACACTACAGAGCTGAGCCAAGCAGGGCCAAACTGGGCTGGCTAACACTACAGAGCTGAGCCAAGCAGGGCCAAACTGGGCTGGCTAACAATACAGAGCTGAGTCAAGCAGGGCCAAACTGGGCTGGCTAACACTACAGAGCCGAGTCAAGCCAAGCAGGGCCAAACTGGGCTGGCTAATACTACAGAGCTGAGCCAAGCAGGGCCAAACTGGGCTGGCTAACACTACAGAGCTGAGCCAAGCAGGGCCAAACTGGGCTGGCTAACACTACAGAGCTGAGCCAAGCAGGGCCAAACTGGGCTGGCTAACACTACAGAGCTGAGTCAAGCAGGGCCAAACTGGGCTGGGTAACACTACAGAGCTGAGTCAAGCCAAGCAGGGCCAAACTGGGCTGGCTAACACTACAGAGCTGAGCCAAGCAGGGCCAAACTGGGCTGGCTAACACTACAGAGCTGAGTCAAGCAGGGCCAAACTGGGCTGGCTAACACTACAGAGCCGAGTCAAGCAGGACCAAACTGGGCTGGCTAACACTACAGAGTTGAGTCAAGCAGGGCCAAACTGGGCTGGCTAACACTACAGAGCTGAGTCAAGCAGGGCCAAACTGGGCAGGCTAACACTACAGAGCTGAGTCAAGCAGGGCCAAACAGGGCTGGCTAACACTACAGAGCTGAGTCAAGCAGGGCCAAACTGGGCTGGCTAACACTACAGAGTTGAGTGAAGCCAAGTTCTGGAACCATCCTTGAAAGGACAATGTGTAAAGAAAATATCCCAGCCAGTCCAGTCCAGTTGTGGTCAGCTCTGTTGTGTCAATCTTGTTTCTCCATACCTCTAAATGCCATCTTTCTAGATGGTGCCATTTTCAAATAAAATAAAATAAAATGTAATTACATTTGTCACATGCGCCGAATACAACAGGTGTAGACCTTACCGTGAAATGCTTACTTACAAACCCTTAACCAACAATGCTGTTCAAGAAATAGAGTTAAGAAAATATTAACAAAATAAACTAAATTTAAAAAACAAATCAAATCAAAAAGTAACACAATAAAATGACATAACAATAATGAGGCTATATACAGGGGGTCATTCTTGAGGTGGAGTAGCTCTGCCAGTCAATGTGTGGGGGTACAGGTTAGTTGAGGTCATTTGTAAAGTGACTATGCATAGATAAACAGCAAGTAGCAGCAGTGTAAAATCAAAAAGGGGGTGGGGGGGGGGGGGGGGGGGGGGTGTCAATGTAAATAGTCCGGGTGGCCATTTCATTAATTCTTCCCCCATTCGTTTGGGATTGAGACCTGCAGTCACCTTGATTTAAGACCACTTTTGAGAAGTGTTCCACAGGCAGTAAATCTATTGTAGAATAAATGGAACCTGGATCCATTTCATTCTATTAACATGGCTTGTGTGTGTTATAGCAGTAATGGGGTTAAACTGATATTAAAATGACAACTCCATAGGTGGGTATCAGGTCAGGGGAGTTCATCTCTGCTCCCAGCATCCCTGGGACAGTACTGATCAACATAGCTGACCTGATGCAGAGGTGGACCAGTGATGTTTTCCTCTCAGTGGTGAGACTTGCCCTTCCATTTGATACACTGTTAACTCATAAGATCATACAAGATGTTACAGGCTTATTGCATGTGGAAACAGACCTGTATTCAATTACTATTTAAAATCATGTTGAATACTTAATAAGCAGTGCTTGATTGAGTTTGCCTGTTGTAATGGAACCAATAGAAAAGTCCTAAAAGTACAAACATCAAAAACGTTTCTCGTTCAGTTAGTCCCTCCCTGTTTCAGCTAATTATCTTCAGTTTGGTGCCTAGTGAATACGACTCAGGTCTCTATGGAAACATCAATGTAAATTCACCTTAGGTTTTTACTCCTCACTTTCCCTTTCAGGTCTATAGGGTTTTGCTGCCCCCTGCTGGAGACTGGAGCACAAGGCAGTCCCTGGCTTTCTTTGGGCAGCTGGAGGATGAGGCCCTCCTCACCTGTTGTGACGGGTCCAACAAATATCCCCTGGTGAAGGCAGGGTCCTATCTCATCCAACGCTTCAATGACTCTTATGGGAGGCAGTGAGCATTTCCCATGTTAAGCTATGGAATTAATTGTACAGCATTGGATTGGTGTTGGCATGGGGTAGAGGGAGTTTACATATACCAGTCATTTCCTTTTAAATCCATGAAGGGAAGTGGACAAGTTCACACTTAGAAAGGAGATAATAGTTCCACACCTCATGTGTCCTGATAACTACAGGAATGAAACCATATTGAGGTTGTCTGCTTTCTATAGTCTCCCGAGTGGCGCAGTGGTCTAAGGCACTGCATCACAGTGATAGCTGTGCCACTAGAGATCTTGGTTCAAATCCAGGCTCTGTCGTAGCTGTCAGCGACCGGGCGGCGCACAATTGGTCCAGTGTAGGGGATGGAATGGCCGGCAGGGATGTAGCTCAGTTGGTAGAGCATGTTGTTTGCAATGCCAGGGTTGTGTTTTCGATTCCCTTGGGGGCCAGTATGAAAAATATATATAATAATTAGGGGTGTAACGATGTATCGATTTATATTCCTATGATCCAACTACATCGCTCGGCGAGTTGGCCTTTTGGACAACATATATCAATCTAACATCGTTTTAAAATGTAATAAATCGATTGAATCGATACTAGGAAATAACCCATTGGATTTAAGCACGTCAGACTTTATATGGATGTTTTTTCTTAGCACTTTTAATGATAAAGGCTTTAAACATTACTCGATTCAGTCTGCTTATCCGTGACGTCATCGCCCCGCGCCAGCAGCAGCGCAAAGGCGCAAAGACAACAAAACATAGCATGGCGGACAACAGAGGAGAAGCCGACGAGCGAGAAATTATCAAGCCACCATTGCGGTCCAGTGTGTGGAAACACTTTGGCTTTTGCAAAGACGGAGATGTTCTAAATAAGTCGCTCGCTGTTTGTAGGATATGTAAAGGTCAAGTAAAGTACAACGGCAACACGACAAATCTCTCCAACCACCTACTAAGGCGCCATGGGATTTCACACAACACCGACCGTCCAGGCACCTCTTGCAGCGTTCCCGCTGCTACAGCAGCGAAAGGTAAAGTCAACTCTGCAGAAGCCTCAGGTCTCGCCTGCATGTTTAGTCAGAGACTAGGCCAAAACTCAGCTCGGGCGAAAAACATCACGGTAACAATTGCCAAGTTTATCTGCAAAGACATGCGACCCTACAGTGTGGTTGAAAATCCGGGATTCCGTGAAATGATTCAAACATTGGAGCCAAGGTACACAATACCAAGCCGACCACACTTCTCAGAAAAGGTTATTCCTGCATTGTACGAAAGTACTAAGAATGAGCTGTCGCTTTCTCAAGCTGAACGAGTAGCGATAACGACAGATGGCTGGACGTCATGCTCAAATCAAGGGTATGTGACAATTACCTCTCATCACATTGATCCGGAGTGGAAAATGAAGACCTTTGTTCTGCTAACCAGAGTTTTAAATGAAGCCCATACTGGTTAAAATATTGGCGCGTTACTGCGTGAAGCCTGCATGGAGTGGAAAATCTACGACAAGAATCCTGCCATCGTCACAGATAACGCCAGGAATATGATTGTGGCCGGTGCAGAAGCCCAGTTCAGTCCACACATTACCTGCTTCGCACATACACTCAACCTTGCCTCGCAGAAGGGATTGGGGGTGGACCGTGCTTCCAGGTTGTTGGGGAAAGTGCGAAAAATTGTTGGATATTTTCACCGCAGCCCGATTGCATGTCACGCCCTACAGGAAAAACAAACTCTGATGGATTTACCAAAACATAAACTGATCCAAGACATAATCACCAGATGGAACAGTTCATTCGAAATGCTTGAACGTTTTTTGGAACAACAGCCAGCTATAATGGCAACTCTGATGTCCAAGGATCTACGAAAGGGGGTCACAGATGTAGGCACGCTGAGTGAGAGTGATATTGCCAACATGGATGACATTGTTCAGTTGATGGGTCCTGTCAAAATGGCAACCACTGTGATGTGTGAAGAAGACCAGCCAACTCTCTCTGTAATTGCTCCTCTTCAAGCAAAACTGCTGAAACACCTACAGCCATGCGAAGACGACTCAACCCTGGTTGCAGAGATTAAGAGGGTGATGGCCAGTGACCTCTCCACACGCTACAGAGGCACCCAAGATCCTCTCAACATAGGTAATTAATTTGGAGTCTTAATTAAAATCAACTTGGTTAATATTTTAGGTTATTAGACTGTATTAATTTGTAAAATGCCACACCTTTGCGTTTTCAAGTTTGAATTTGAGTTGTTTTTTCATATGGAAAAGTAAACAAGATATCTGCAATACAATTCTTAGTTCATGGTGGCTTTACATCATCACTGTGCCACATTTCTTTTAAACATACTAAAGTTTAATCTTCTGATTATTTTGTGTATGAGGAGGTGGTCATCACTTGCAATTTCAGGTCAACTTAATTTAATAATGCAATGAATGCAATATTCTTGTTCTTTAAACAGCATCAGCGTTGGACCCGCGATTTAAAGAACTGCCCTACCTGGAAAAAGAGGACAGAGAACAGGTCTACACAAAACTGGTTTTTGAGGCAGAAGTGTCCCACCAGGTAACTCTTCTCTCCTCTTTCCTCTGCTCTTTTCTCTTCTCCCCTTTCATTTGTCCTCTCTCAAATCTCATCTGTTCTTTATCTTCCTCTAAATTTATGTGTGCAGTATTACAGAGCAGAAATTTGAACAGTTCACACATTTTTACATCAATAGATGCAAGCAATGGGAAATCAGGAGGAAGACGAGGGAAGCTCAAGCACAAAGCTGTCAGGATTCAATGAAGAGACCACAGGTGTGTTTCATGTGATACCAATAAAAGATTGTTGTTGTTTTGTATTAATGAGAAACATGACTATATTTTGAAATATATTTCTTATATTGTAGCTCCAAATGAGTCACCTCCTTGTAAGAAGAAAGCCTTAGATGCGCTGTTTGGCGATTCCTTCACCCAAAGAGAAAGAAAATCCACAAGCGAGACAGCCAGAGCAGAGGTGTTAAGGTACCGAGCAAAAGATGCGTTGCCTTTGACTGAAAATGCCATGAAGTGGTGGAGATCTCAGGAGAAAGAGCTACCTGTACTTTCCACCCTTGCTAAACGGTACCTGTGCATTCCAGGCACCAGTGTGCCAGCAGAACGAGTTTTTAGTACTGATGGCGACATAGTGAACGCACAGAGAAGTGTTCTGCGGCCAGATCATGTTGATCAGTTGATATTTTTGAAAAAAAATCTGTAGTCATTGAAGAGTAGCCTAGTGGGTTACACTTGATCTTTTGTTGAATATTGTTTGTTTATTAAAATGAGAGTAGTAGCAGGTTCATCCACTGCTCATTCAACCTGAAGAAATGTTGGTTGCACTTTATTTTTGATATTAATACTGTATTTGTATTGTAATGTTGAAAAACAAAAGCAGAAGTAGCAGGTAAACCTACTGTTGAAATGTTGGTTGCACTTACTGTACTTTTATTGAAAATTTATTGAATATTGAAAATGAGATCAGACAATTTTAACTTCCTGTTAATTCAACCTAAAGTGTTGTTTGCACTTTATTCAAATAAAATGTGAATGCATTTGCCATTCATTGCTGTTTACTTGTTTATTTATATTCATAATTAATTGATACCTGATTCCATTACAAGAAACAGGAATCTAGGAAACTTCACCTACATTGTCCAGTATCCAGGTATTTATTTCAGTCACACTGGTTGAATTTTTGGCTAAAAGGTTACTGAATCGATTTCAAGTCACTGAATCGTTTCGGATCGTATCGTTCTAAATGAACCAATATCGTCCTTGAATCATATCGACAACCACGAATCGTGATACAAATTGAATCGTTGTTAAAACGAATCGTTACACCCCTAATAATAATAATATAATATGCCATTTAGCGGACGCTTTTATCCAAAGCGACATACAGTCATGTATATATATATACATGCACTAACGGTAAGTTGCTCTGGATAAGAGCGTCTGCTAAATGACATAAATGTGTATGGTTTGAGAGAGAGAGAAAACATCAGGTAAAGTTCTGGGGGATGTCAGCCATGAAGTTGTCTAAACACAACTGGAACATAATTTGTTTGTGATTCATTGTTAATGGATTTTCCATTAGGAACACAGGGGGAAAACCTAACACAACAACACACATAACACACAACCAATAAAAACACAAAGGGGGAGGAAACCACTAAAGTCATTACCATATTGTCATTTTCTAACGACAGGGAGAAAACATGTAAAATCTAGAAGACTACTTTAGATCTGGTCAGAAGAAGCCTAGTGCACTACGTAGGGAACAGGGAGAGATTTGGGACAGAGCAGTAACTCCTGTATGGACATCTTCATTCTAATGACAGTGAGCAAATCTCCAATCTCCACCCTATTCCCTATGTAGTGCACTACTTTAGATCTGGTCAGAAGTAGCCTAGTGCACTACGTAGGGAACAGGGCAGTGGCGGCTCCTGAAAAAATTCTCAGGGGGGGCAATTTTTCTGATGATTTAGGTGACCTACACACATTTTAAAAAAGATATGTCCAGCAACAACATGAAGACAGGGGCAGCATATAAGTCAATACCAGAAGCATTTATTGACTGATCTCAAAAGTGTTGGCTTACCAGAGTTGGTGGAGCCCTCAGTTTCATCTTTGCCTCGCAAAGCTAACTCAAACACTCCGCAAAACTTCACACACTGGATTAGCCGGCTGAGGATGTGGCGGTTCTTGCTAATGTCGTAGTAAATATATTTGTTATAGTGAATATGGAATATGATATGTTGAGTAAAATGTTGTGCTAAGATCTATTTAGGTCAGGAGCTGGTTATAAGTTCTGTTCCTATCCAATAACAATGGACAAAAGGGTCCTATCTTGTCAGCCTTGTCAGCAGGTGGCCAAGGACAACACCCACGCCATAGGCCTCTCAGTTCTTCCAACTCACGAGTTCTTGCTCTGAGGACACACACACACACAAACACACACACACACACATCATCACTGTTAAACACACACACACACACACACACACATCATCACTGTTAAACACACACACACACACACACACACAAAAATCCCCTCTCTTAGGCTGAACATTTGAAGACAGAGAACCCGACTCAGAGCCAATGCAACAGTGACAGTAGCCTGGAGGGGACCTCGCCCAACTCATCAGGACCAATCAGAAGATCAGAACTACTAGATTCAACCTACTTCATTTATTGCATAAAATGTCTGCACACAATGTTTCGGGGCTCTCTTCAGATAATAATAATAATAATAATAATAATAATAATAATATGCCATTTAGCAGACGCTTTTATCCAAAGCGACTTACAGTCATGCGTGCATACATTTTTGTGTATGGGTGGTCCCGGGGATCGAACCCACTACCTTGGCGTTACAAGCGCAGTGCTCTACCAGCTGAGCTACAGAAAGTGGATACTCATGGATGCGCATCGCAATTGTAAAATGTCAACACAATTGGAGACACCACGTCATTTTTGGAGACATGTTATTGACAGTAAACTATTGTAGATGCGACTGCTAACTAAATAAAACATTTTAGCTGGCTAGCTAATCATCTTAGCTAAATGTGGGGCAAACAATTCAGTTATTTACCGTTAATTTGAGGGATTGGGGTGAAAGAAATCGAGTTACATAGTGATACTTTACGATATACTGTATTGACAATATCGCAATATTTTAGCGCTAGTTGGCTGTACCTGCACCAAAACACCATTATTGTTCCTTCATAGCTTGTTCTCAATCTTTTCACATTGGGAGCCAATTTGTTTTCAGCAATTTTATTTCCATGACTGATCAAAACTCGTTCTCATGGCTTTCTGATCCCTCTGCAACAGACATATGGTGCGCAATAAAATCACAGTATCGAATCGCAATACGTATAGAATCATGAGACTCGCAATGCATATATCTTATCGTGAGGTCCCTGGCAATTCCCAGCCCAAGTTCATTTGCCACAACAAATCTCTTCGCTAGCAAACGCGATGTCTTCTCCAAAACGGCAATGTGTCTCCAGCAATGTTTACTTTTTTGACGTTCTATGGCATCTCCACTTTCCAAGCATATATGACCACATGTAATATTTTGGTAAGTGATGCAAATAGTGAACTATGTAGGGCCAGGATGTAAAATATATGTAGCTGCAGCAATTTCTCTTATCTGATATGGTAAGTAATGGGGCTTAATGTATAGCATTAGCTCCCTAAGAGTTTGACGAACGGGTCCGTGCACGCGATTCCAGATATCTTTACCTCTGAATAAACTGCCTTTATTATACCATATCCACCCTGTCCAAAGTCTCTACTTGGTCTCAGTTCTCCAGTAAACTTGTGATTATCAACACTAACCTCATCGTTGTGGCGGCGGACAGCTAGCCTGTATCCCTCATCAAGTTGAGTGGCAATGTTATTTTTCCGTTCGTACCAATTTTTGGAAAATCCTCGGGTGTAGGACTTTCCGCCTTTAGTAGAAACCTGTTGAATTATTAAATTTGGTCTGGGAGGTCCTAATTGTTTCGTTGCCAATTTATCTTCATTTGTTCGCCGACAAAAAGGAACTTCTTTCAAAGACACAATCCGCTCTTTTCTTAGTTACGTTCATGGTTACGTAACGTATGACGAAAGCGCGTAAGTGCAAGCCCTCAGACACCCATAGAGATTGTATTGAAAGCTCTGATATTTGAAAAAAATAGATTTTACATGGGAGTCTATGACAGACTTCTGGGCGATTTTCAACCTGACTGTAATCGCCCCAAAAGGGGGGGGGGCCATTTGAAGCACGACTTTAGCCTGATTCGACATTTAGTGGCAGTGTGGCACTGTGGCAGATCAGACGTATAGATTACAACACTGATAACTACTGTTGCCGTGACATAATTGATTAGAAAAAAAATCCCTTCCTTTTCCCGTTTGGCAGTGCGTCGCCCATATCGCCCTATTGAACAGGCCGCCCCTGGAACAGGGTGTCATTTGGGCCAGAGTCAGTAACTCCCCTGGGTATGAATTGTCTCTCTATCTTATCTGTCTTCTATATGATGTTCTCCTCTCCTCCTCTCTTCTCTCCTCTATTCACTCTATTCTATCATCCACACCACATGCCAGCTTCAACACAATCCATTTACAAGTTAAAGACACACCTTGGAATAAATAGCAAAGGAAAACTACTACTAGATGGATTTTTTATTTCCCATCACCATGAATCATATTTAATAACTGAACAGTAGCAAACCTAACTTCATCTGTTCCTGACTCTGGGTAGTGGATTAAAAAGACCATCAATCTCCAATGATATTAAAGTACAATTCTGAACATTACTGATATACTGAGTGACAAGTCAAGATATGTGATGTTTTTATTGTTTGGTTAATATCACCACCTGCTGGACAGGTTTAATATTGCTTGAATGAGCAGTACGGGAGAATAAAAGATGCCAAACTTAGGGCCGGTTTCCCGGACATCTCCATTAAACATGCTTTTTAGTCAAGGACTAGGCTTCATCTGTGTCCGGGAAACCGGCCCATATAGTTCAATTAGCAAGTAAGTAACACTACCTGTTCCATGATACTGAGGAAAATTACATTGAGACAGACAACCAATTGAGAAAACATTTCAATGGTTCTGAATGACAACCAACATACATTAACAGCAAACATCATGATTAATGTAAATGTAGCCAATTAAAACATTGCATTTGATAAAAAATAAGTTATTACGTTTTCATTAAATTCTGAAGATTAAATCAGTCAGACAAAAATAATTGTACAGAAAAACAGAGTATTATATCTGGGGACCATCACCACCAGCATGACTAGTATCTATGTGGACCCTACTACAGTTTAACCAGCTCAGCTATAGACTACACCAGCATGACTAGTATCTATGTGGACCCTACTACAGTTTAACCAGCTCAGCTATAGACTACACCAGCATGACTAGTATCTATGTGGACCCTACTACAGTTTAACCAGCTCAGCAGTACCATGATAGAGCCAAAACCCAGGATAGAGGGGCTGAGTGAATGTGGTCTGGACTCTGTGGAGGAGGGTCATTGTATCAGAGACACTGTAGAAGGACAGAGTACCTGCCTTGTGATCCAGGTCCACTCCTACTCTGGAGGACTGAGGGCCTGATACTTCAGTCTCAACATTATTGTGTCTGAAACAATAACCACCACTAGAGCACACTAAACTCCAGGACTTGTTATTGTATCCAAATCTACCATCTGTCCCTGTTCTGCTGATGTCTTTATATGAGACTGCTGTATCAACAGCCCACCAACTCCACTCCACCTCCCAGTAACAGCGTCCAGACAGACCCTCTCTACACAGAACCATCAAGTTGTTTGTGAATCTGTCTGGATGATCAGGATATGGTTGGACTTTGTCTGTATAGGTCACCTTTCTGTTCCCTTTAGACAGAGAGAGGCGTGTGTCTGCTGTGTTTGGGTCCAGTGTGAGCTGACAGGAATCTGGGAGAAGAGCAGAGCAGAGACCAATGAGGGGAGTTAGAACAATAAGTTAAGTCAGATACTGTATCTACCCTGTCTTTGATTAGAGCACAGCAGAGATCAAATCAGAGAAATATGAGGAGTCAGATAGATACCCAGTCTTTGATTAGATCTACTATTGCTATATATTTCTAGAGGGATTGTTAGGAGTGTCAGTAAAAAGAGACTGTTAGTTACTTCAGAATAAAGAGACTCACATTGTAAGAACTGTTCTCTGGTCTTGGGCTCTGGAGGCAGTACAACATCCACTATATTCAATACAGACACACAAACACATTCACAGAGAGAGGGAATGTTATCATCATACCATATTCCACATGTATATGACTAGTAGGGAACTTTCAATGGTCTAAAGTTGATGTTCTTATTATTTTCAACACACCTGTAGTGGAGATCTTGGTCCATTCTCCTTTAAGGACGTCTTCTAGTTTCTCTCTCAGTTCAGACACAGTCTTACTCACATCTCCAAAGTACTGAAGAGGGCGGACAACGATGCTGGGTAAGTCTGAAGATACACTGGTACCGGAGAGAGACTGATAAATCTGGAGACAGAGAGAGAGGGAGAGAACAGAACCAAATGATTGAGAGTTTCACATTAAGTTAATTTCATATCACATGTATCAAGGCAGTTGAGTTACCTGGAGGAAATGGATGTGATCCTCTGTGTGTGAGAGCTGCTCCAGCTCAGTGCTTCTCTTCCTCAGCTCAGCTATCTCCTGCTCCAGTTGCTCCAGGAGTCCTTCAGCTTGACTCACTTGAGCCTTCTCTTGGGCTCTGATCAGCTCCTTCACCTCAGAGCGCCTTCTCTCAATGGAGCGGATCAGCTCGGTAAAGATCTTATCACTGTCCTCCACTGCTGCCTGTGCAGAGCGCTGTTAAGAGAGAGAGAGAGAGAGAGAGCCTTGTCTTACTTTAATGAGCCATCCTCATTACACTAACACCCCCACCCCTAAAAGCACATTGCGTGCCACCACAACATCCACACAATCACATTATCCAGTACCCAACACCACAGTACAATACACCAACCAGCACCACATTCCAACCGTCCATCCAACCCCTCCTCTCCAGCCGTACAGACAGCCCCCCTGAGCGCCCATACCTCCTGAAACATCTCCACACTGTTGATCATTTTGTACAACTCAAACTCAACCCTAAGGCGTCAACAGTAATGGCATTACCCTGGCAACACAGAAAAAACATGATGAACAGTCTGTCATTGCAGAAAACGGACACCCCTCCCCAACTCCCAGGTCAACCCGAGCCAACCAGCTATTGGTGTCCAGGGCTCCATGTAATACCCTCCACTGGACGACCCCTGACCTTTCCAGCACTGGGAACTTATAGAGCACCCTCCACCTATACCCTGCCATGCTCTCAGCCCCCACAACCCCCTGCCACTGATGCCCCTTCACTCCCACTAAGCTCAGAGTGTTAAAAGTCAGTAAGTCCTCCAGACTCTCCTGCCAGTCCCCAGTCTCTGCTGTCCCTTGCAGTGGTGGAAACGGTGGTGGCCCCTCCTCAGGCTGCTCCAGCCCTCAGTACTGCAGCATAGAAATCAGAGACCCCTGCTGTATTGAGTCTCTCCTGCCGCATGATGAAGAGCTGCTGATCCAGCCCCAAACCACCAGCCCTCCTCAACAGAGTACATGCTGGTTCCCTCCAGCCCACCTCCGTACGGTACAGAATCCTCTGCGCTGCTTTGAGTCAGAACGCTGCCACCCTGCTCTCCAGGTCCACCAGGCCTTGTCCCCCCTCCTGGACAGGCAGGTACAGCACTGCCGCCCTCAGCCAGTGATGCCCAGACCGGAAAGAAATCACTGGCCAATTTATGCCATAGGGAGGATGCCGCCAAGTTGTTGATGATCAGAACCCTCCCTCTGTATGACACTTGGGAGAGGAGCCACCAAAAGTCCTGGTACACAGTACGTTTGGTCCTTCTGTACAATAGAGTCCAGGTGGGACTTCAGTCTGTTAACGAGGACCTTGGCAAAGACCTTATATTCCACACAGAGCAATGCCACAGGCCTCCAGTTCTTTAAGTCGCTCAAATCCCTATTTTGGGCAGGAGAGTCAAAGCCGGCGGTCTACAGCTTAGCGACAGCTCCCCCACCCCGACGCACTCACAAAACACACGTCCTGTCCAATAATTCCCCAGAACTTTTTATAAAAATCCACAGGCAGACCGTCTGAGAGACAGCAGCTGAGAGTTTGTGAAAGGCCAGGGAAATGTCAATTTGATTTCTCTGTGACAGAGAGAGTTTGGAAAGGTCTGTGAGCAGAACCTGAGAACACCCAGGATCACAGAGTTCTGCCCTCTATAAATCAGAGTACAACTCCACAGCCGCAGCCTCATCTCCCCACAACAGAAGTTACCCACCCATCAGGCTCCCTCATCTCCCCACAACAGAAGTTACCCACCCATCAGGCTCCCTCATCTCCCAACAACAGAAGTTACCCTCCCATCAGGCTCCCTCATCTCCCCACAACAGAAGTTACCCACCAATCAGGCTCCCTCATCTCCCCGAAACAGAAGTTACCCACCCATCAGGCTCCCTCATCTCCTCACAACAGAAGTTACCCACCAATCAGGCTCCCTCATCTCCCCGAAACAGAAGTTACCCACCCATCAGGCTCCCTCATCTCCCCACAACAGAAGTTACCCACCCATCAGGCTCCCTCATCTCCCCACAACAGAAGTTACCCACCCATCAGGCTCCCTCATCTCCCCACAACAGAAGTTACCCACCCATCAGGCTCCCTCATCTCCCCACAACAGAAGTTACCCACCCATCAGGCTCCCTCCTCTCCCCCACAACAGAAGTTACCCACCCATCAGGCTCCCTCCTATCCTGCACTACTCTACTCCTGAGGGAGCCTGATCAGGTTACCCAGCCCATCAGGCTCCCTCCTCTCCCCCACAACAGAAGTTACTCCCCCTTCTGCTGTCCCCACCTCTCCCAAAAGCCTTGGAAGCTTGAGCAAAAAGTGACATCTTGGAAGAGCTTTACATGGAATTTCCAATAGGACACCTGCCTGGGCCCTGGTGAAACAGAGAACTGAGCCCTGTACTAGGTGCAGACACATTTTGGAAAGCAAAGACAAGGTCACTGATTTTGGCTCTAACCACTAACAACCTACCCTTACACACCTCTTTTGCTACCCCTGCACTAAGATTTGTGCCATGGCTCAGCACCTGCGCCCCCTTCCACCAGACCCCCAATACACTTCATTAATCACATCACTGTGTGTCTCTTGCTAAAAAATCACGTTTAAATGTTTTTGTTTGACATATTCCCCCAGTCTCTGCCGCCGTTCATGTTAAGGAAGTCGAACCGTGAAATCTCCATAACAGGTGGGAGGGAAATCACCACAATCAGAAACCAGTAGAGATGCCCATAAAGCCGCCATGCCAGAAAAAAACATCCATTTAAGCAGATTCTGAAGACATGCCCTTAAGAACCCATGACCCATTTTCTCAGCCTATACCGCTTCCTGGGTGAGAGGACACTAAACCCCTCATTCTTCATCACGTGTTGTACTGACCTTACAAACCTTCCAGGATCAATAAAATAAGACTCCAGCAGAACCTTCTTTTTCCCCTTTAGTCTCCATCAGGAACCTAGAAAGTTCTCTCAGCGTATATACTGGGCCCTCAGCCTGACTGTCTGTCAGCTCTGGATCCAATGAGCCGTCTGAAAACGAGACGCCTTGTCCTCCGCTCCCGCAGACTCACCTCCCCCCCTCTTCCTCTTCCTCCTCCTCCATTGGCACGGTACCGTCCTCCTCCTCCCCAGTCTCTTCCCCCCTGCACTTCCCCCCTGATCAGTGCCTCTTCCCCAATGACAGGCAATATTTCCTGGGATGAGCCCACCAAGCCTTCGCCCACCGGAGTCTCTGTTACTACAGAAACCTGCCTCAGCTCATGTAGCCCAGCTGCAACCCTCCCCACCACCGCTTTCTCCACAGCCTGCGCACCACCACTTGGCCATTCACTACTCTCCTCCCTCCTGGTACCACCACCACTTGACCCTGCTCTACTCTCCTCCCTCCTGGTACCACCACCACTTGACCCTGCTCTACTCTCCTCCCTCCTGGTACCACCACCACTTGACCCTGCTCTACTCTCCTCCTTCCTGGTACCACCACCACTTGACCCTGCTCTACTCTCCTCCTTCCTGGTACCACCACCACTTGACCCTGCTCTACTCTCCTCCCTCCTGGTACCACCAACACTTGGCCATGCACTACTCTCCTCCCTCCTGGTACCACCACCACTTGACCCTGCTCTACTCTCCTCCTTCCTGGTACCACCACCACTTGACCCTGCTCTACTCTCCTCCTTCCTGGTACCACCACCACTTGACCCTGCTCTACTCTCCTCCTTCCTGGTACCACCACCACTTGACCCTGCACTACTCTCCTCCTTCCTGGTACCACCACCACTTGACCCTCCTCTACTCTCCTCCTTCCTGGTACCACCACCACTTGACCCTGCTCTACTCCCCTCCTTCCTGGTACCACCACCACTTGACCCTGCTCTACTCTCCTCCTTCCTGGTACCATCACCACTTGACCCTGCTCTACTCTCCTCCTTCCTGGTACCACCACCACTTGACCCTGCTCTACTCTCCTCCTTCCTGGTACCACCACCACTTGACCCTGCTCTACTCTCCTCCTTCCTGGTACCACCACCACTTGACCCTGCTCTACTCTCCTCCCAGCCTCTGCCCCCTGAGTCCTAGTAGGCTGGACAACAGAACAAGTCAAAATGCACTTAAGGCTGTAAAACGGCCAAAGAGCATTGGCTGAGCTGGAACACTAGCCTGAGGCCAAAGTAAATGATTTGAAGCGAACCATCACTGAGCCTCTTCTGACTGGAATGATCCTTAGAATTCAATTTTCCCTAAATGGCACCAAAAAATGTCTACCTTTTTATTTTACCACTACAATCTGTTCTTAGGACGAAACAGAAAAAAATAAGTAATAAATAACAACTGGTGTAGAAAGTAAACATCCACACCTCGATGGTGCCAAGTGTGCTTATATCTGCATTACCAGGAAGTAGGATTTTTTAAAAACTTCTGACTATTTCTGGTCTAGCGATCGATGACAGCAGAGTACACTGCCCAACCTGATGTCATTAGAAAGAGGAGATTATCCTGATTAAAATGGAGTCTGACTTGAAATATACCATTGTGAGATATTTTGTGAAATAAAGAGACATACCTATATTTCCCCTAAAGGAAACAATGGGACGACCTCAGAGCTCCAGGAGTACATGTTGTTTTGGGATGTT
The DNA here is from genome assembly GCF_964263955.1 of Coregonus lavaretus. Taxonomy (NCBI): domain Eukaryota; kingdom Metazoa; phylum Chordata; class Actinopteri; order Salmoniformes; family Salmonidae; genus Coregonus; species Coregonus lavaretus. Next base: position 11,043 of record NW_028159932.1, on the reverse strand, counting down.
TTAACTACCAGCAATACGCTGCCCAAACTTACATCATTAGACATAATAGGTTATCTTGATTAAAATGATGTAGAACTTCAAACCATTAAAATTAATACATATATTTGACATAATTGGTGAAATAGACAGACATGTCCCTATTTCCCAAAACAATGGCAGTCTGAAAGTTCTAAGAGCAGTCTTTTATTTAACCAGCTTACCATTTATCTACGACCATTTGCCTTTTTGTGGATTGTTTACATTTAGTTTACATTTACAGGTGAGTCATTTAGCAGACGCTCTTAATCTAGCGGTTAAGAGCGTTGGGCAGTAATCGAAAGGTGGCTGGTTCGAATCCCCGAGCCGACTAGGTGAGAAAACTGTCGATGTACCCTTGTACAGATTTATGCACTTAACCCTAGTCGTTCTGAATAAGAGCGTCTGCTAAATGACTCACATGTAAATGTAAACTAGGCCTCTGTGAAAGCGTGGCAATAACTTATTAACTTTACATTATTCCCCGACAGACTCCTCTGAAGGCAGGCAGGCAGCACACTCCTGAAAACTAACTGCTCAGCAAAGCAAAGGCTCTTTTGAGAGCTACCAGATTTATATATAAAAAAGCTCATTTTCAGTGTGTGTCCAGTGTCTGTTTATATGTTAAGGGGGTGTTACTTTGGCAGATAATGTCACCCATCTAAATATATATATTATTTTTTTAGATAATTAACTAAATGTATGGTGTTTTTGGTTTATGTCAGTTTCATTGTTTGTTATGCTATGAATTGTTATTTTATGGTTGTAAGTGATCAAATTAACTAGAACATTTTATATTTAGCAATTTTGAGCAATTACTACTTTAGTAAGGATACACTTAGTAAGGATATACACTTTATTCAGTACTACTGCAGTTGCTTAATAATTCCAATAGATTGCAGCATAAATGACATTTCAGAAGATTAGTTTAGTTCTCTCCCTGGATACACCACCACTCCACCTCACAGGAAAACTCCTGCCTGAGCTTTTTACTGTCCCTTTCCACACTGCTAACGCAAGAGGAAGGACTGAAAACACATTACTGTGAAGTAATATAATGATGATTCATGTTTATTATTACCTGTTTTTATGCTAATGTTTTAAAATTATACCTCATTACTATAACGATTATCAAAAAGCGCGAACATTAATTCAGTCACCTCTGGTCGACAAAAATGTATTTTTCTAGTACATTCATTGTCAAATTCATCAACCAGCACAGAGCCACTCTGCCTTCTCGAACAAGTAGCCAACTCAACAAGCCCCGCAAAAAGCTTGAGCCGTCAGCGGCAGCGAGCACTCTGCCTTCTAGCACAAGGGAGGAGCATGTTGAGGTACATTTTCTAACCGCGATGGTTGCATGATTTATTGGTGGGCTGGAATATATGAGATATTAAGATGATGTCATAATGCATGTTTACTTGGGTTGAGGTTAGCGCATCTGACTAGTGATTATTTGGCCGGGGTTCAATACCTGCTAGAGTTAATATTTTGTTGCTCTCCCAAAAGCAACACAGGCCTAATACGAGATATATAGCTAACTGTAAAGTAATGAGTGACCTTTTTAGAAAATCATAGGACATAGTCTTTGGTTGCATGCTATTTTATGCTTGTAGCCTATAACTGATGCTTTGTGGTTTTATGCAGCCATCTATTGGAAACATTTAGCAATTAAAAGTTAGTAATTCACGTAAAGACATTGGTGAGGCAGCTGAGAAATAAAGTGTAGTTTTCTTATTAATTCTGGAGATCAGTCTCAAACCTGCCCCACCTATGACATGTCAATTGCTGGACTTTCACATAGAGGTTACTAGGTCACACCCAGTTCAAACCACATTTAAAAAATAAAACAAATGTGTTGTTTATCAAGTGTTCTGCCTTGCAATAATACATATAATAAAATGACTAATAAAGGTTACATAGGTTTTATTTAAAAAATAACAATAAATGCTATTTAGTACTATAATGGTATTTACTAACATAAAATTATTACTTAAATAGTTTCTAAACGTGTTCTAGGCTACCCTACCCTAGAATTAGGGTTTAGAGTTAAGGCTAAAATAGGTTATAAGTAGGGTTAGAGTTTCTGTATAGCACTTTGTGACATCTGCTGATGTAAAAAGGACTTTATAAACACATTTGATTAATTGATTGTTAGGTTTAGGGTATTTAAAGCAAAAAAAAAATGAATAGGTTTATAGCTCTCTTGCTCCTCCCTGTGGCCTTCTGTGGGTACTACATACCTCATTCACGACACTTGCTAGGCTCATTATCTGAGGTAGCAACTGTGTCAGATCTATAAATCAATGAGCTACACCTATCCATTTAGTTTACAACTCAGTGAACCTGCGCAGCATTCGCTCAATTCAATGCCTATGAACTTACAGATTTCGATGCATATCAAATTACCCAGCAGTAATATAGAAACAATAAATGTAAAAACATTTTAAAAAAGGTTATTTCTTAATTTAAAAAAATTATTCTGGCTGTTTAAAATCGGCCACATCTTGAAAAAGAGGACGGATATGCGTTTTGTTTAGGTTATACACCTTTTTCTGAAAGAAAATATGATTAACCGTGACCAGAAAATGTTAAATGTTTGATTGCTATGCCCCAACCATATGTAGCACTGTGGGTCACCACAACGTGTACCCAGGTGAACAGTGAGTTTGCTCACCTAGTAGTCATAACCTTGTTAATAATAAGTTACCTGAGGTAAAGCTACAATGTTAATACGGGCTGGTCTCATCACCAACAATAGTGAAGCTGGCATTGTGACGCAGAACAATGGGCTGGGAATAGAACATTCATTAGGCGAGTTGGTGCCACAGAGCTCAATACAACTAATAGGAGCTGGCAGGGTGAAACATGCCCTATTATTTCTAAACTACGGCAAGCATCTGGGACATATGGTAATATTATGAAACTGGGCTCCATGGCGGATGTAATTAAGTAGTTTTATCAGAAAAAGGTGTTAAAAATGTATTGTGTCAAGCCTAGTCCTAGCCCCCGCTGCCGGCTGGTCGCGCTTGTCTGCACTAGCATTATATCCTACATCCCCACACTAGAAACACCCAAAACTATCTGTGCTAGCAAACCCTGTGTTCCACCCCTCCCCTGTGTAACCTTGAAGTTTGTTAAGAAACAAACACTTGTCTACGAAAAGAGACATGTTTAACGAATTCCGCTTGGCACCCAGCCGAGAGCACACGGAAACCACTTGCAAATTTACCAAAACTAACCAACTACTTGGGGTCTGTTCGGAAGCAATAAACGGAGGCAGATTAGCCACCACAACTCTTATCGAAAGAGGCGAAATAAGCACCAACACACCCCTCACAAAAATCCCACTCACAACAAGACAAACTTTTTCATTAACACGACCACCGCCTTGTTCATTCTGGATGCAGAGTCCAGATGTTCCGCTCCAACCTGTTCGCCGACCATGAGCAAAACTTCCTCCACACCTTTCTCCGGAACGCACCCGAAGCAACAGCGTTTCTTCTCCACTCGGTTGAGGCCATCACGCCGCCCTAACAAACTACCCCTACTCCCCCCTAACAAACTACCCCTACTCCCCCCTCAACTCTAAACGATAAACAGTGGAAACCAATAAACAAACCCTCCACCATGAGAAAATAAATTCAGAAAATACGCAAGAACCAAAAGAAAAAAGAATAGTAGCCCTCCTCATGAACCACAAAACTCTCACGCAACCAACTTCTTCTTCTATGATATAATGGCGGTCCACAAACCAACGTTAAAGGTGCATGCCGCCACCTACTGTGCTGGAGTGTGTGGTCAATCACGGTTTCCAACATTTCTAAATCCTCCTACCTAACTCAGTACTTCTGAGAAAATAAAGAAGAGCCCTACTAACTTCTAATAGACCCTCCCCCATCCCCAAAATCCCTTCCAACCCCCCCCAACCCCATCCAACCTCAATGACCCTACACTTCAATCTTTCCCTCTCTTCAACATACTTACAACAATATAACAACACATGCTCCACCGTTTCATCGACCGTACCTTCCAGACACAAACCATTCCCATGCTTGCCAACCAGATGTAATGACGAGATCAATGTACAATGTCCTAAGCGCAATCAAGTAAACACCACCTCTTCCTTCCTAATCTGACTTTTGAATCTTGGTCCATCGACCTTTCTGTAAAACTGTCAACTATTCATATAAATGCCGGCCCTTGTGCTCAGAGTACCATCTCTTCTGCCACACATCTATCAAAATGGCTCTGATCTTACATATGGCCTCACCTCTACCCAGTGGAACATTAATATCAATTATATCTAGTTTCAAAGCTCTTTTAGCTAACTGGTCTACAATTTCATTCCCTTCCACACCCGAATGTGCTGGGACCCAGCAGAATCTCACTACTATTTACATTTACATTTTAGTCATTTAGCAGACGCTCTTATCCAGAGCGACTTACTAAACCCATTCTCTCAATTCTCCATAATAACATTAATACCTCCAATAGCAGGTCACTCCTATTAGATTTACCAGATGATAAACTATTCAATACAGACAGAGAATCTGACCATACTATAATTCTAACAGGTTGTACGTCCTCCACCCACTGGAGGGCAACTATTATCGCCAACAGTTCAACTGAGTATACTGACAGTTCATCTGTTAGTCTTCTACATATCTGCACATCAAATTCAGGAACGTAAACGCCTGCTCCTGTGAGCCCACTATCTGGCTCCTTGGATCCATCTGTGAAAAGCGGTAAAAAAGCATAAAAACTTTTACCAATGTAATTGTCAACCAGTTTCACTATATCACTGACTTCTGACCAATCTTTCCTTTTCTCTACCAAGGTTAGATCAACAACAGGGTCTGGGAGTAACCATGGAGGAACATCCCCTATCACCACAGAAGGGCCAACCTCCAACTCCCTCAAACCACTCTCATCAGCAAGCTTTCCAACTGTCCAACCAAAACCACTGCCTTGTCTACTAGTATATTCCCAACAGTCATCTAGAACAGTAGCAGTGGGATGCTCAACCTCACAGCCTTTCAACCCAATAAGATAATGACAATTTTCTACGCTGTATATCCAAAGGCATCTCACCTGCCTCCACCAGTAAGGCACATACAGATGTTGATTTAAATGCACCAGTACATATCCTTAAAGCTATATACTGGATTCTGTCTTTGCCGCTGTTCCATAAAATATACACTCATAATCAATTGTCGTCCTGATCAGAGCTCTATAAATATCCATCAATGATTATCTGCCAGCACCCTATTCATAACCAGAGACCCACACAACCAACTACCGCGAAAGTTAATGAATGAGAGAGACAGAGACATCGTTACAACACTGTACATAGCCATAATATAACGGTTCTTCTTCTTTGGAGTTTAACGGCTGTTGGCATCCAATATGTTGCATTACCGCCCCCAACTGGACTACAATATAAATCCATTTTACTTTGTGATACAAAATGGGAAAAGGGGAAATTATAATGATACAAAAAACACCCTTCCAACTAATCCTACACTCATTAAATACCCACTACCCCATTCCACTACTTTGACCCTATCTGCTCCTGCACCATGCCAACGGCCTGGGAGGACAGGACACCACCACTCAACAAACCCTGGAACTCTTCTGAAGTCTAATCTTGTATGCCCAAATACTTCTCTGCAGCTGCCACCACAACATCTATTTTCTGGGATTTACATTCCATTACTGCGGTACAGTTGATAACCATTGCTATGAATGCTAAGAAGCTAACTTTACTAAAGCATATATCACTCGTTGGCCTATCCCTCTGTGCTGGCACAGATCTACTACTCACAGGGATCCTCTCAGGATCTCTCACCCTTGACCCATCCTCCTCTACTTTCTTCACTGCCTCAGCATACGACACCTTCTGCACTACTCTGACTCTAGCCACCTCAACCTGCCTCTCTCGCACCGGACGCTTCCGATCCCCAGCAACATGGGCATCCCATCAGTTGACACACACAACTTTATCCACCGAAACTACACAAACCTCTATCCATTGCCCTCCTGCACACTTCCCACATCTTGGATCTCCCTCCTACAAACTGCTGCAACATGACCATAAACGTTGCACCTGAATCAGTGCAGTGGATTCGGCACAAAAGCTCTAACAGGATAACTGATATATCCTAACATGACTTTGTCGGGTCAAAACTCAAAAGGACTGACAGTGACTCCTATGTTTCACCACGCTCACCACTGGGTCTGCATCGCACCAAACGGCGGGCATCACAAACACCAGGAATCTTCAACTTTAATTGCTCCACCTCCACACTTAACGCTACCCAAGAAATCACTCCTTTCAATGGTGTCCTGTTCCTAAGAGAAAAGCAAGAAACAGATCTTGACCCAAGTTGCATGACACGGAGCGCCCACTCCCTCTGGTCAGAAGAAACAGAAACAAATATCACAAGTCCACTACAGGTAACCTTCACTCATTCAATTGCACCCAACTCCTTTCCCACCCACCCTGAAACCAAAAATGTAACTGCTACTGCACCAGATTCTTCTTTATCATGTCCATTGATGCCAGGCTCTGGTTCTGAGCTCATCACCACACCTTCTACCTCACTTAACTCTCCCTCATTCATTTCCATTTCACCTCCAGTACTCGGTCTGGCGCACGGCTCACTCTGTTTGCACTTGAATTATATAACATTTGAAATGTCTATTCCTTTAAAACTTTTGTGAGTGAAATGATTGTTTATTTCACTTTTGTTTATTATCTATTTCACTTGCTTTGGCAATGTAAACATATGTTTCCCATGCCAATAAAGCCATTTGAATTGAATTGAATTGAATTGAGAAAGAGAGCGAGCGAGAGAGTTCCTTACAAAAGTATTCATCCCCCTTGGCGTTGTTCCTATTTTGTTGCATTACAACCTGTAACTTAAATTGATTTTTATTTGGATTTCATGAAATGGACATACACAAAATAGTCCAAATTGGTGAAGTGAAATGACAAAAATAACTTGTTTCAAAAAAATTCAAAAACATTAATAACGGATAAGTGGTGTGTGCATATGTATTCACCCCCTTTGCTATGAAGCCCCTAAATAAGATCTGGTGCAACCAATTACCTTCAGAAGTGACATAATTAGTTAAATAAAGTCCACCTGTGTGCAATCAAAGTGTCACATGATCTGTCACATGATCTCAGTATATATACACCTGTTCTGAAAGGCCCAAGAGTCTGCAACACCACTAAGCAAGGGGCACCATCAAGCAAGCGGCACCATGAAGACCAAGGAGCTCTCCAAACAGGTCAGGGACAATGTTGTGGAGAAGTACAGATCAGGGTTGGGTTATAAAAAAATATCAGAAACTTTCAACATCCCACGGAGCACCATTAAATCCATTATTAAAAAATTGAAAGAATATGGCACCACAACAAACCTACCAAGAGAGGCCGCCCACCAAAACTCATGGACCAGGCAAGGAGGGCATTAATCAGAGAGGCAACAAAGAGACCAAAGATAACCCTGAAGGAGCAGTTATGCACGTGAATAGTTATGCACGCTCAAGTGTTGTGTTATTTTGTCTTATTTCTTGTTTGTTTCACAATAAAAAATATTTTGCATCTTCAAAGTGGTAGGCATGTTGTGTAAATCAAATGATACAAAACCCCCAAAAGATCCATTTTAATTCCAGGTTGTAAGGCAAGAAAATAGGAAAAATGCCAAGGGGGAGAATACTTTCGCAAGCCGCTGTATGTATAGGGGACATGAGTCAGTCATGGTTACTTAAAGTTATGTGATGAGGTAGCCCTGCCTGCAACTTCAAAATCAGTGTCGGCCCACGGCCCAATGGGGAATGTCCTCTTGGTGTAATGATCAAGACCCAGGTTCATATCCCATCAGTTACATTAAGCAGTCTATTCTCTGAAAGGGGTCCAGACATAGTGGGGTCAGTGGGATTGGAGAGGGGTCCTATCTCTCTCTCTGACTGGAGGAGACAGGTAAAATCCTCTGGTCAACAATACTCACCTTGAGAGACTCCACAGCCTGTTGGAGCTCCTTCAGGTCCTTCTCTCTCTCCTGGAATCTCTGCTGGACCTTCTGCTGACTCATCCCCAGCTGCCTCTGTGGAGAATCACTCTTCAATGAGCTATCAAGCTTTATTTGTCCAGTAGATCAATAGTATAGTAATGGGACATAGGGCCCATAGAGAGGAAGGTCTAAAATCTTGAGGAAGTCCCTTTACCATATGACATTTTCTATGTTGCTATGTGAATGATTATAGTTTTTATGGTAGACGTACATGTATCAAGGGGTTGAGGCTGAACTTTGAACTCTTAAAAGGGCATTCGGAATGATAATAGTGTTTGACTTCAGAAAATGGTGATACATTTGGAGCAAACTCAATATACTCAAGGTTTGTGTTCATATTTGTTCTGCCGTGGATATATTTCATTTGAATTCTCTCATATTCAAACAGCCTCAGATCCTACTGTATCTTTAATTCTTTGTTTATCAGACAGTCACCAACAAGTAGTTCTGGTCTTACCTGTTTCTCAGTCCTCTCTGCTGCAGCTGACACTGTATCATGGCCTTTATGTTCATCCATTGTACACAGATAACAGATACACTGCTGATCGGTACGACAGTAAACCTCCAGCAGTTTGTCATGATGAGAGCAGATCTTCTCCTGTAGTTGTGCGGTGGCTTTGACAAGCTTGTGCTTCTTGAAAGCAGGAAATTCATAGTGAGGTTGGAGGTGAGTCTCACAGTAAGAGGCCAGACACGCCAGACAGGACATGAGGGCTTTCTGCTTTCTGGTCCCAGTGCAGAAATCACACGCCACATCTGCAGGTCCAGCATAGCACAGAGCAGGAGGGGGAGCAGCCTGGAGTCCTGTCTTCTTCAGTTTCTCCACCACCTCAGCCAACATGTTATTTTTCCTCAGATTAGGCCTTGGAGTGAAGGTCTCTCTGCACTGAGGACAGCTATAGACCCCTTTCAGAACATCCTGATCCCAGCAGCCCTCAATACAGCTCCTACAGTAACTGTGTCCACAGGGGATGGTGACCGGCTCCTTCAGTAGATCCAGACAGACAGAACAACAGAACTGGTCCTGGTCCAGCAGATCTCCGTGCTGAGCCATTTGGACGGTTGTTCACTCTCACACAGACAGACGACACTGAGAATCAGATAAGTTTCATTTCCTCAGAAGAGAGTTTGTGGCAGGGGGATGGACTTCCTGGTTCTGCCAGAAGGGTGGGGTTAGAGGTAGGGAGGGGTTAGAGGGAGAGAGAGAGAGAGAGAGAGAGAGAGAGAGAGAGAGAGAGAGAGAGAGAGAGAGAGAGAGAGAGAGAGAGAGAGAGAGAGAGAGAGAGAGAGAGAGAGAGAGAGAGAGAGAACTGTACTCAATGTTAATAGAGACAAAGATTTGTGTTCCTAGGTTAGGGCCCTTAATATGGAATAAATTAAATAGATTGGTTAGAATATGTAAAGGGTAACAGTTTCTATGAAGTACATATGTATAATGCTTTTAATGAATTGTGTAATGCCTTAAACTTATGTGCTATGACACTAACTATAACCATCTATAATAACTAATACGTGGTTGTAAAACTGTTCAATGTGTTATAGATAATTAGCTACAATGGGGGAGGGGGGACTTGAAATGGATACAATGTACTGCAGCTGAAATGAATACCGTATGTATTGACTGATCATTGAGAATGATGTAACACTTTACATTACAGTGTGTTTATTGGTGTGTAATTATTCCTGTTAGTCCAGTGGTGTAAAAGTACTGTGATGCCTCATTCTTCCACTGTACTAGCAGCAGTAACCCTAGCCAGTAATAAGGCTACTGGAATGGAAAGTGGTACAGGAAATATAAAGGAAGGATTTATACATGTCATCTATGATATACTGTATGTAATGATATGTCTATGTCTTCTATATGGTGTTCTATACTGTATGTAATGATATGTCTATGTCTTCTATATGGTGTTCTATACTGTATGTAATGATATGTCTATGTCTTCTATATGGTGTTCTATACTGTATGTAATGATATGTCTATGTCTTCTAGATGGTGTTCTATACTGTATGTAATGATATGTCTATGTCTTCTAGATGGTGTTCTATACTGTATGTAATGATATGTCTATGTCTTCTAGATGGTGTTCTATACTGTATGTAATGATATGTCTATGTCTTCTAGATGGTGTTCTATACTGTATGTAATGATATGTCTATGTCTTCTAGATGGTGTTCTATACTGTATGTAATGATATGTCTATGTCTTCTAGATGGTGTTCTATACTGTATGTAATGATATGTCTTTGTCTTCTAGATGGTGTTCTATACTGTATGTAATGATATGTCTATGTCTTCTATATGGTGTTCTATACTGTATGTAATGATATGTCTATGTCTTCTAGATGGTGTTCTATACTGTATGTAATGATATGTCTATGTCTTCTATATGGTGTTCTATACTGTATGTAATGATATGTCTATGTCTTCTAGATGGTGTTCTATACTCTATGTAATGATATGTCTATGTCTTCTAGATGGTGTTCTATACTGTATGTAATGATATGTCTATGTCTTCTATATGGTGTTCGATACTGTATGAATTCTGAGATTTAAAATGGGAATCTATAATCATGCTTCCTTTCAATGTCAATGTGTATTTGTAACATTCTAACCCTGTTTACAATAGTGCTTTGACGAAGAAGCTTTCTCCATAACGTGTCAGCAAGTAATGATCACTGAAGGGAATTAATCTGCCGTCCTGCACCTTATTTTACAAACAGTGAGCAGGAGAATGTGGTGACCTGGGGGATCTGAGGTACTGGAATGCATCAAAATATATATATCCTTTATGATAAAGCATTGCATTCATATTATCACATTTGGGTAGTGGCATAGAGCACTAGAGTAGAGGCACTTCCAGAAGTTGGACACATGGGGACATTTTTAGTAGCATAATGGCCGAGAAAATGTTGGCCTTTTAGAAACGCATTTCATGCAATTC